>NC_069500.1:713196124-713388624 GCF_027579735.1 Bombina bombina
GACAAGTCCACAAGACGCCTGAGCGTAGTTACATCTGAAGTCCCATTAGGGAAATGCTGTGCACATAACAGAGTATTGTCCCTGTCATTCAGCTGCTGTGAAGAGTTTTTACCATCTTCTTTGTAAATGATACTCCCCAGGGACTCTGGATCTCACATAGGTCTGAGCTCCCAATTTGTAATCCATAAGCATGTAGCTGTAACAACCTCTATTCTCAACCAACTCCTACGAGGCCAAGAACAAAACTAAGAGAGAGATGGGAGGTGGCAGGGTTTTAAAGCTCTTGTATGGGATCTTGACCTCCACCTAGTGGCGGGAAATATATCCCATATGTAACGCAGGACTGTGGGCCATCATCATTTAAGAAAGAAATAGAAATAGCGAAAATAAATACAATTATTGTATTCTTTGCAAATATCTTATAGTAGTTCACAGGATCTATACAATATATATAGAATTTTATATTGCTGTTGACTATATTTATGCACAGGTTTTGCCACATTGAAGGAAAATAGAATTCAAAATGTTTCTATAATTTACAAAAAAGAGCAGCAAACATGTTTATCAGGACTGGTCAACACTAAGGCCTATTTTCATCCTTTACTGTCTGTTTAGCATTATTATATTGCATGTTTTTTGGTTTACTATTGATTTTTTTTCATTTAATAAATTTGTTTAATCATATTTTTTTTTAACAAAAAGACATTTTCTTACTCTTTCCTACATGGAACATCTTTAGTCAGCAGAGAAAAAGCTGAACAGCAGCTTAAACATAAATAAAGTCAAAGTAGTATCTAGTGCTACTGATACAAGCCAGCGGCAATGGCTTAAATATATAAATATACAGGGAGTGCAGAATTATTAGGCAAGTTGTATTTTTGAGGATTAATTTTATTATTGAACAACAACCATGTTCTCAATGAACCCAAAAAACTCATTAATATCAAAGCTGAATAGTTTTGGAAGTAGTTTTTAGTTTGTTTTTAGTTATAGCTATTTTAGGGGGATATCTGTGTGTGCAGGTGACTATTACTGTGCATAATTATTAGGCAACTTAACAAAAAACAAATATATACCCATTTCAATTATTTATTTTTACCAGTGAAACCAATATAACATCTCAACATTCACAAATATACATTTCTGACATTCAAAAACAAAACAAAAACAAATCAGTGACCAATATAGCCACCTTTCTTTGCAAGGACACTCAAAAGCCTGCCATCCATGGATTCTGTCAGTGTTTTGATCTGTTCACCATCAACATTGCGTGCAGCAGCAACCACAGCCTCCCAGACACTGTTCAGAGAGGTGTACTGTTTTCCCTCCTTGTAAATCTCACATTTAATGATGGACCACAGGTTCTCAATGGGGTTCAGATCAGGTGAACAAGGAGGCCATGTCATTAGATTTTCTTATTTTATTCCCTTTCTTGCCAGCCACGCTGTGGAGTACTTGGACGCGTGTGATGGAGCATTGTCCTGCATGAAAATCATGTTTTTCTTGAAGGATGCAGACTTCTTCCTGTACCACTGCTTGAAGAAGGTGTCTTCCAGAAACTGGCAGTAGGACTGGGAGTTGAGCTTGACTCCATCCTCAACCCAAAAAGGCCCCACAAGCTCATCTTTGATGATACCAGCCCAAACCAGTACTCCACCTCCACCTTGCTGGCGTCTGAGTCGGACTGGAGCTCTCTGCCCTTTACCAATCCAGCCACGGGCCCATCCATCTGGCCCATCAAGACTCACTCTCATTTCATCAGTCCATAAAACCTTAGAAAAATCAGTCTTGAGATATTTCTTGGCCCAGTCTTGACGTTTCAGCTTGTGTGTCTTGTTCAGTGGTGGTCGTCTTTCAGCCTTTCTTACCTTGGCCATGTCTCTGAGTATTGCACACCTTGTGCTTTTGGGCACTCCAGTGATGTTGCAGCTCTGAAATATGGCCAAACTGGTGGCAAGTGGCATCTTGGCAGCTGCACGCTTGACTTTTCTCAGTTCATGGGCAGTTATTTTGCGCCTTGGTTTTTCCACACGCTTCTTGCGACCCTGTTGACTATTTTGAATGAAACGCTTGATTGTTCGATGATCACGCTTCAGAAGCTTTGCAATTTTAAGAGTGCTGCATCCCTCTGCAAGATATCTCACTATTTTTGACTTTTCTGAGCCTGTCAAGTCCTTCTTTTGACCCATTTTGCCAAAGGAAAGGAAGTTGCCTAATAATTATGCACACCTGATATAGGGTGTTGATGTCATTAGACCACACCCCTTCTCATTACAGAGATGCATATCACCTAATATGCTTAATTGGTAGTAGGCTTTCGAGCCTATACAGCTTGGAGTAAGACAACATGCATAAAGAGGATGATGTGGTCAAAATACTAATTTGCCTAATAATTCTGCACTCCCTGTATAGTCCTATGCAAAAGTTTTAGGCAGGTGTTAAAAATGCTGTAAAGTAAGAATGGTCTTAAAAATGTTAAAATTTTATTTTTTATCAATTAACAAAATGTAAAGTGAGTGAACAGAAGAAAAATCTAAATCAAATTAATATTTGGTGTAACCACCCTTTGCATTCAAAACAGCATCAATTCTTATTGATACACTTTCACACAAGTAGGTCTGTGGATTTAGGCAGCCTAAATTGTTTCTGTCTCTTCGTGTAATCCCAGACAAGCTCAATGATATTGTACTTCTCAGCATTTAGAAGAGTATTAATTCTGACTAAATCCGACTCCTTTTGCAGAAATGCAGCCCCAAACTTGCAAGGAACATCCACCATGCTTCAATGTTGCCTGCAGACACTCATTCTTGTTCTTCTCTCCAGTCCCTTGGCGAACAAACTGCCTTCTGCTACAGTCAGTCAGTCTATTTATCTGCACCCCAGTTCCTGTGTTTTCATACATACTTGAGTCACTTGCCCTTGTTTCCACATCGGGGGTATGACGTTTTGGCTGCAAGTTTTCCAAGAAGACACTTCTGACCACAATGGATGGGTGCACCAGAGTCCCAATGGTTTCTGAAAATATTTAGCTGATTGCACTGCTGACCAACTTCCAATTGCAAAGGGAAGTTAGTACAAGGTGTCTCTTGTGTTGCACTAAGTTTCCTTGGCCAGCCACAGAAACTACTGTCCTAAGTGTTGCCCGTTTCTTTGTGCTTCTTTAGAAGAGCTTGGACAGCACATATGAAATCCATGTCTGTTTTTACATTTCTGCCTGTGGGAGACCTTGCTGATGCAGTAGAACTACCTTGTATCTTGTTGCTGAGCTCAGTCTTTCTATGGTGTATGAATTTTGACATTAAACTGTCTTTAGCAACCTCATCTTTGTTAGCAGAGTTTGGCTGTTCCTTACCCAGTTTTATTCCTCATACACAGTTGTTTCTGTTTCAGTGAATGATTGTGTTTTAACCTACATATTAAATTGATGATCATTAGCACTTGTTTGGTATAATTGTTTATCATTCACCTGACTATTTGCCTACACAATCTCTGACTGACTGCTAAAGAGTGCCTAGAAGAATTGATGCTGTTTTAAAGGCAAAGGGTGGCAACACCAAAAATTTATTTGATTTAGATTTTTCTTCTGTGCTAACTTTGCATTTTGTTAACTGATAAAAAAATAAACTTTTAGAATTTCTATTTTTGAAAGCATTCATACAGCATTTTTTTTCTCACCTGCCTAAAACTTTTGCACAGGAGTGTATATTGATGCAATGAAGTGCAAAGTGAGAAATCTAACACCATTATAATGTGTGCCAAGATGGGTTTACTAAAGATAAATGAAAGATTTGCATAGCAGGATGTCTTTAACAAAGCAGAAATTATGGTCATAGAGATGCTAAATTGAACATTTATTTAATATTTTCCAACAAATAAACAAACACTCGGCTAGATTACAAGTTGTGCGTTAGGGTAAAAAAGCAGCGTTAAGAGGTCCTAACGCTGCTTTTTTACGCCCGCTGCTATTATGAGTCTTGAAGGTTTACAGTCACTGCACACTTCTTTGGCCTTACAGCAAAACGACTTACGTAAACTTCGTAAAGTCTTTCTTCTATGGGACTTCCATAGCGCTGATATTACGAGTCTGTCCTGGGAGGCCAAAAAGCGAGCGGTACACCCTACCCCGTCAAGAGTCCTAACGCATTTAAAAGTCAGTAGTTAAGAGTTTTATGGTACAACGCAGTAACATAAAACTCATAACTAAAGTGCTAAAAAGTACACTAACACCCATAAATTACCTATTAACCCCTAAACCGAGGCCCTCCCGCATCGCAAACACTATAATAAAAATTTTAACCCCTAATCTGCCGCTCTGGACACCGCCGCCACCTACATTATATTTATGAACCCCTAATCTGCTGCCCCCAACATCGCCGACACCTACATTATATTTATTAACCCCTAATCTGCCACCCCCGACATCGCTGACACCTATATTATAATTATTAACCCCTAATCTGCCGCTCCGGACACCGATGCCACCTATATTATATGTATTAACCCCTAATCTGCTGCTCCCAACATCGCCAACACCTATATACTATTTATTAACCCCTAATCTGCTGCCCCCAACATTGCCGACACCTACATACTATTTATTAACCCCTAATCTGCCGCCCCCAACGTCGCTGACACTATATTAAAGTTATTAACCCCTAAACCTAAGTCTAACCCTAACCCTAACACCCCCTAACTTAAATATAATTACAATAAATCTAAATAAATATTACTATCATTAACTAAATTATTCCTATTTAAAACTAAATACTTACCTGTAAAATAAACCCTAAGATAGCTACAATATAATTAATAGTTACATTGTAGCTATCTTAGGGTTTATTTTTATTTTACAGGCAAGTTTGTATTTATTTTAACTAGGTAGAATAGTTATTAAATAGTTATTAACTATTTAATAACTACCTAGCTAAAATAAATACAAAAGTACCTGTAAAATAAAACCTAACCTAAGTTACACTAACACCTAACACTACACTATAATTAAATAAATTAACTAAATTAAATACAATTACAAAAATTAAATTAGCTAAAGTGCAAAAAAACAACAACACTAAATTATCGAAAATAATAAACAAATTACAGATATTTAATTACACCTAATACTAATTACACCTAATCTAATAGCCCTATTAAAATAAAAAAGCCCCCCCAAAATAAAAAAAAATCCCTAGCCTAAACTACAAGGGCCTTTTGTGGGGCATTGCCCCAAAGTAGTCAGCTCTTTTACCTGTAAAAAAAAATACAAACAACCCCCCCAACAGTAAAACCCACTACCCACACAACCAACCCCCCAAATAAAATATTATCTAAAAAAAAACTAAGCTCCCCATTGCCCTGAAAAGGGCATTTGGATGGGCATTGCCCTTGAAAGGGCAGTTAGATCTTTTGCAGCCCAAAGTCCCTAACCTAAAAATAAAACCCACCCAATACACCCTTAAAAAAACCTAACACTAACCCTCTGAAGATCGACTTACCGGGAGAAGTCTTCATCCAAGCCGGGTGAAGTGGTCCTCCAGACGGGCAGAAGTCTTCATCCAGACGGCATCTTCTATCTTCATCCATCCGGCGCGGAACGGGTCCATCTTCAAGACATTCGACGCGGAGCATCCTCTTCATCCGACGACTAAAGCTGAATGAAGGTATCTTTAAGTGACGTCATCCAAGATGGCATCCCTTAGATTCCGATTGGCTGATAGAATTCTATCAGCCAATCGGAATTAAGGTAGAAAAAATCCTATTGGCTGATGCAATCAGCCAATAGGATTGAAGTTCAATCCTATTGGCTGATCCAATCAGCCAATAGGATTGAGCTCGCATTCTATTGGCTGTTCCAATCAGCCAATAGAATAGTTTTGTCTAGTTTTGTGTGATACTATTAATAATAATGGTTTACTTCAGGTCTTAAAAAGTGTTAGATATTACAGCGGTATTTGGGATTACACTCAAGCACAACACTTAAAGGGACAGCTTACTTCAAAATGTATCCCCTTTAATTTGTTCCCAATTTACCTGCTGGAGTGTATTAAATTGTTTACAAGTATTTTCTTTACCCTTATATTGTTGATTTAGCCTGTGGTATGCCCACCTATTCGGAACGTTTCTGGCCTTAGGTCCAAGCTATTGATAAGCTGTGTAAACACAACCACCAGAAGAAATTACACTCCCAGTGGGGTATAGAAGAGATAAGGTAATAAAATGTTAATTTTCCATTTTTGGTTTACGGACAGATATGAGATAATGAAGCATGTATATGTACACAATGGGATAAAGTAAAGTAATGAGATCTGGTTATACCTACAAGCTTAACCCATTTTATTAGGTTGTGGTTTCAAAACAGAAAAATCAGTTATTTAATATACACACAAAAAAACCCTTAAAAAGCAGATCTCATAAATGTTATACTCTGCAGTTGGTAAAAAAAAGTAATTGGAAACACAAAAACAATTTTACAGTATACTGTCCCTTTAACTCCCTATTTGTATTATAAGTGTAATTAGCTTGTTAATAGCGCTCCCTTCGCCATCCATTAAAAGTAAAGGGCAGCTAAAAAAAGTTTCAGCCGCGTAAGATACTTGTAATACCAGCGTTGTGCATCATTCTTTGTGCAAGGTGCACTATTGATCGCGCTACACTTATAATCTAGTGTAAGTAACATCAGGGCTATTTATGATCCCTCTCTTATGACTGGTTGAAAAAAATCAAACAAGTAATCAGAAGAGGGATGACTAAATCCTAATACTTTCCCTCGCCATTCCTAAATGGGTTGTTACTTAAGCAGTCGGGAAATTAAAAAAAATCTATAAATTAGGGTGAATGACCGCTGCTTCTTAACTTTTGTTTACGGCGGAAACAGCTGCATCCACAGCATGATAAATATACCCCTTAGAATGCTTGGAGGTTCGTCCCCTATAAGGAACAGTTCACAAAGGCACAAATCTTGTTTAAGAGTCTCTTGGGAAGATGAAATGTAGCAAGGCAATGGGGTTTCAATTTACAGTTTAAAGAATGTTAAAATCCAGTAACAAATACATTATAGGTGTTTTGCATAAAACTCAGGGGCCTAGGTTACAAGTGGAGCTATATATTGCTGGACCGCGCTACGATTAGCATCAAATTGGTATTCAAAATTCTTGTTAAATAAGAATTACCAGGGAATGTTTAGCGCAGCCAAAATCTTTTTAGCACGCCGTATACATTCAATGGATATTGCGACTGCGCTAAACATTGCTCATGTTTCAAGTTGAAAGTGATGTGTTTATTTGTGTACATATGTATGTTCATATATATATATATATATATATATATATGACACTCTCACAAATTCAATTCTTAGAACCAGGATGCAGCAAGAGCAAATACAATCCAATTTGAAGTAAAATGCAGTCTCCAGTTTTAAACAAAAGTGGCTTTAATGCGTTTTACTCATTAAAGCCACTTTTGTTTAAAATCAGAGAGTACATTTGCCTTCAAATTGAATTATATATATATATATATATATATATATATATATATATATATATACACACACACACATATATACACTTTTGAGAAAAAGAACAATGAACTATTTCCCAAAATGAATAAACTGTATCTGTGTCAGACACAGGCTTGAGGGAATGAATGATGTGTTTGGATTTTCTAAACCAGGACAGCTGTATTCATTCAGAGGTAAGACAGGTATAGTAAATGTGTACAAAAATATGTAAAGTTCCAATGAATCCTGTGACCCCTATTTATTCACAGCCCCTGTTATTTATCAGACAGTACAGAAAAATCCCACTGTATAAATGTATGGTGGTGATTTTTATATTGGAAGTCCAAACAAACACATCAAAATACAAGTAACTCACTCACCCTTCTTCTTTTGTATAAGAGCCGGGTTGTTTAGCTTTCAAATGTCACTGGGATATAGAGTTGCTGAAAATCACAGCATAGTTGGAGATACCTTCTGTAGTGTATACGATATATGGTGCATCCAGTGAGAGAGAGTACTTGTAAAGCTGCTGGGAGCGGTTTGAAGCCAGGACAAACCGCCAAAAAATGATACAATCAAAATACTTCCACATAGGTGAAAAGGTTCCAGCAGTAAATGGATCGAGATAGAAAGTTTAAAAATTTATCCTTTATTAGTATCCGTAGAAAGTGTACTGTGTAGGTTTCACAGAAAAAACTTACAATATCACAGCCAGTAAGCTAGTCAGCCCAAAAGCTCTATATCTAACAGACCAACATGTTTCGTGCTGGTACAGCACTTCGTCAGGGATAGTGAAGGGTTAACTGTTCACCTGTTAAATGCATATCAGGTCCAATCAAAACTCAGCAGCTTTGCTCTGTCCAATAAGGAACAGGATACTGAATTCAAATTGTGTGTCATGCAATGCTTCGTTTGTATGTTTAGCTTGGACCAAAGTTGCAGCAACAGGTGTTCAATATAAGACTAATCATTAGTTGTACATACATAAAAAATAACAGAAGATATAGAGCTGAATGATGTAAATGAGATCTCAATGGGAATGAAATAAAAAACAGCACGATTGAATATCCACATGGAGTTAAAAGCACCTTAGTATTGCAGCCGACATATGCTGCGCTATAGCAGCAAACAAACTTAACTATACATTTGTGTACAAAATATGAATGCAACAATTTATGTTATATTATATTATGTATCAGCTAAGTAGCTGAAAGGTATCAATTTAATATAGTGGTAGATACATAAACAGCCTTACATGAGTATGCAGAATGTGCTACAAACCTGCAGAGTTAAGTCTTTTAAGGAAGTATCTAAAGTATTTTTTATATTTTTTAGCTTCTAGTTATCCTTATTAGACTGATCTGTAGAGGGACCTAATCCGTTGTGCATTAAGCGAACCAGGTGCATGTATATGCATGTATCTTTTAAAGAAGTATACTTGGTATTATTCAACTTCTAGCTATCCTTATTGATCTGACCTGTAAAGGGATATAATCCGTTATGTACAAAAATAGCTAAGTGCAGCTAAGTTGTTAGGATAGAATCCCTAGAGTGTGAATAAATTTGACAATTTAATTTGTTTCTATATTAAAATGCTTATTAGCAGTAAAATGCTTGTTAACTATATATCTGCTGGAGAGAACCAAAAAGGTGTCATTTCCATATTACTATCGTTAAACAACTATTTAGACCGAGAGGGAAAGTGAATTTTATATATATTATTCTTGTTAATATCCATTGTAATGTGTATTCTATCTTATATATTTCCGTGATGGAGATAAAAAAAGAAACAAGTGAACTTAAAATCTTACAATTAAAAAAAGTGAGAAAAAAGTGAAAAAATATATTTCCATTGTAATGAAATGGAAATTTAGTGATAAAGGTAATGACACCTTTATGTGTCATTGTCGGATCTTAACTGTGTAGATCCTAAGTGAACCACATATTTTTGGCGAGTGAGTTTAATTTAGACCGACTAAACTTGTGAGAGACCTAAAGAAAATGTGTAAAGGTTGTGATAGTTGTTTATCCTATGAATAATTTTAAGTCTGATTTTTCATTAATACCTATTGGAGCTCCTGTTTGTAATCTGAATATCCAAAAGGTTTCGCTTTTATTTAGTTTATCATGTCTATTTCCTCCAGTGTTTAATTTGGGAACATAATCAATAGCCTTGAATGAGAAATATTTATGTGGTTTTTCACAATGTGACCTGAAATGCTTGGCCACCGGAGTCTTAGGCTCCTTGTCTGATAGAGATAAGAGATGCTCCCTTATTCGGTCTTTGAGCATACGAGAGGTACGACCTGTATATTGTTTCTTACCTAGTTTACAGGTGATTAAATATACCACAAAGATCGAATTACATGTCAAATTGTGTTTTAATTTGAATGTTTCACCAGTATGATATGATGAGAACGAAGAGTCAACTTCAGCGTATTCACATGATTTACATGGAGTGGTGCCACATTTAAAAAAAAACAATTTTGGTTCTAACCAGGTTCTCTGAACATGGTCAATTTTTTAATCAAAATGTCTTTTTAGGTTATTACCAATATTCCTCGCCTTCCTAGATACAAATTTTATGTTGTTTAAAATGTTACTATCAAGAAGTTTGTCTTTTTCTAATATGACTAGATTTTTCTTTATCACTGCGCAAATTTGTTGGTATTGGCTGCTATATTTAGTTGAAAAGACTACACTTAAACCTGAATAATCATTTTTTTGTGTTATCTTATCTGTTAGTAGTTCATGTCTGTCCATGGATAGGACTTCATTTGATATATTCATCAATGTATTCTTTTTGTAACCTCTGGCTGATAATCTTTGCGTGAGGTCTTCAGCCTGTTGTTTGTACTGTATTATATTGGTACAATTCCTACAAAGGCGCATATACTGGCCCTTAGGAATTCCTCTTTTTAGATGTTCAGGATGATGTGAATTTGCCCTGAGAATAGTATTCCCTGCTATGGGCTTTCGATAAGTTTCGGTCTCTATTTTATTGTCATGGACTTTAAGCAGAACATCCAAAAAAGCTAATTGAGTCTTAGAACTACTGTGTGTGAATTTTAGATTCATGTTGTTATCATTTATATATTCCAGAAAACCTTGTAATTATGTATCTGTGCCTCTCCAAATGACCAACAGGTCATCTATATACCTGAAATATGCTTTTATGCAAGACTTAAAGGGATTTGTATCAGTATAGATTTTAATTATTTCGAAGAAACTTAGGTATAAATTTGCATATAGTAACATTTTAAACAACATAAAATTTGTATCTAGGAAGGCGAGGAATATTGGTAATAACCTAAAAAGACATTTTGATAAAAAAATTGACCATGTTCAGAGAACCTGGTTAGAACCAAAATTGGGTTTTTTTTAAATGTGGCACCACTCCATGTAAATCATGTGAATACGCTGAAGTTGACTCTTCGTTCTCATCATATCATACTGGTGAAACATTCAAATTAAAACACAATTTGACATGTAATTCGATCTTTGTGGTATATTTAATCACCTGTAAACTAGGTAAGAAACAATATACAGGTCGTACCTCTCGTATGCTCAAAGACCGAATAAGGGAGCATCTCTTATCTCTATCAGACAAGGAGCCTAAGACTCCGGTGGCCAAGCATTTCAGGTCACATTGTGAAAAACCACATAAATATTTCTCATTCAAGGCTATTGATTATGTTCCCAAATTAAACACTGGAGGAAATAGACATGATAAACTAAATAAAAGCAAAACCTTTTGGATATTCAGATTACAAACAGGAGCTCCAATAGGTATTAATGAAAAATCAGACTTAAAATTATTCATAGGATAAACAACTATCACAACCTTTACACATTTTCTTTAGGTCTCTCACAAGTTTAGTCGGTCTAAATTAAACTCACTCGCCAAAAATATGTGGTTCACTTAGGATCTACACAGTTAAGATCCGACAATGACACATAAAGGTGTCATTACCTTTATCACTAAATTTCCATTTCATTACAATGGAAATATATTTTTTCACTTTTTTCTCACTTTTTTTAATTGTAAGATTTTAAGTTCACTTGTTTCTTTTTTTATCTCCATCACGGAAATATATAAGATAGAATACACATTACAATGGATATTAACAAGAATAATATATATAAAATTCACTTTCCCTCTCGGTCTAAATAGTTGTTTAACGATAGTAATATGGAAATGACACCTTTTTGGTTCTCTCCAGCAGATATATAGTTAACAAGCATTTTACTGCTAATAAGCATTTTAATATAGAAACAAATTAAATTGTCAAATTTATTCACACTCTAGGGCAGTGCTTTCCAAACTGTGTGTCGGGACACACTAGTGTGTCGGCGGCAGTGTGTAGGTGTGTCCCTGCTTCAGCACAAATTTTTTTTTTTTTTTTTTTTTGGTTTCTGACTTTCTGCCTGCCTGCTATGCATATCACATGGTTGACACGTGATTGATACCTAGGGGGACACAGATCATCTTAACCTATTGGTGCAGCTCAGTGGGAACTAAAACTATTCCCATTGGTGGCTTTGGCAGCACATTGTCTCCTGACTGCACGTGTAGTCTCCTTAATTGGCTCGTGACTGCATGTGTAGTCAGTGAGTGGGACAGCAGTGTGTATGCAGCGCGGGCAGTAGTTAATCGGACTCACCGAGCTCTGAGGGCGGCAGCTTAAACGCTGAGCTGAAGTCAGTGGGGTTTTTTTGCAGCTAGCTCCCAGTAGTGCATTGATGCTTCTGCTCTTGATATATGGATAGGAAGTGGAAGCTTAAAAATGCTTGAAGATGAAATGCGAGTGTCTTTATCTAATATTCCACCAAATATTCAGAAATTGTGTTCATCCCATCAACCTCATACATCCCATTAATTAATAGTAAGTAGCTATTGGTGGTATTAAACTTGTTTCTAATTCTTGCACATACTTACTGTTACTTGTAAACACATTTCATTATTATATAATTTATGTATGTGTCCGTACCTCTTAAAACAAGTTAGTTTAACCTCCTGTTTGCTAGTACAACTAAATTACTGTGTCGCGAAATGATGTAGGTCTAAAAAGTGTGTCATCAACATGAAAAGTTTGGAAAGCTCTGCTCTAGGGATTCTATCCTAACAACTTAGCTGCACTTAGCTATTTTTGTACATAACGGATTATATCCCTTTACAGGTCAGATCAATAAGGATAGCTAGAAGTTGAATAATACCAAGTATACTTCTTTAAAAGATACATGCATATACATGCACCTGGTTCGCTTAATGCACAACGGATTAGGTCCCTCTACAGATCAGTCTAATAAGGATAACTAGAAGCTAAAAAATATAAAAAATACTTTAGATACTTCCTTAAAAGACTTAACTCTGCAGGTTTGTAGCACATTCTGCATACTCATGTAAGGCTGTTTATGTATCTACCACTATATTAAATTGATACCTTTCAGCTACTTAGCTGATACATAATATAATATAACATAAATTGTTGCATTCATATTTTGTACACAAATGTATAGTTAAGTTTGTTTGCTGCTATAGCGCAGCATATGTCGGCTGCAATACTAAGGTGCTTTTAACTCCATGTGGATATTCAATCGTGCTGTTTTTTATTTCATTCCCATTGAGATCTCATTTACATCATTCAGCTCTATATCTTCTGTTATTTTTTATGTATGTACAACTAATGATTAGTCTTATATTGAACACCTGTTGCTGCAACTTTGGTCCAAGCTAAACATACAAACGAAGCATTGCATGACACACAATTTGAATTCAGTATCCTGTTCCTTATTGGACAGAGCAAAGCTGCTGAGTTTTGATTGGACCTGATATGCATTTAACAGGTGAACAGTTAACCCTTCACTATCCCTGACGAAGTGCTGTACCAGCACGAAACATGTTGGTCTGTTAGATATAGAGCTTTTGGGTTGACTAGCTTACTGGCTGTGATATTGTAATTTTTTTCTGTGAAATCTACACAGTACACTTTCTACGGATACTAATAAAGGATACATTTTTAAACTTTCTATCTCGATCCATTTACTGCTGGAACCTTTTCACCTATGTGGAAGTATTTTGATTATACACTTTTGAGCCCTTCTCAGTTAAACACCTTGACATATAAAATATTAATATTAAACAAATTGAATATTTTGTATGTTTTTGTAATAGAAATACCTATGTTCTTCGCTTGGAAGAAATTGTTCTTTTTATATTTATAGTCATATACTGTAGATATACCTATAGATGGAAGTGAAGAATAAAGGTATTTGACGTATTTCTTAACATAACTTCGGCTTTAGCACAGTTGGCCTACCACACCTTTGGGTTAGTGTGAAAGAGGCTTCTATAGTGCATCCCATCGAAGTGTATGGAGAAAGGGAGTTAGTGTGGCTGCATGGTCCAACCTCCAGATGTTAGCATTCTTGAGTCTTTTGCTCTCTCTTGCGCTAACATTTTACTTTCACCTTGTAATACAAGCACTAGAATAGGAGCTCTATTGATTTAACTTGAGTGCACATAGCACTCAATAGCGCTACTATTTGTGTGCTCCACTTGTTTTTAGTTCACGCCAAAATGGAAACAGTGCTTTAACAAACTCTCACCTAGATTATGAGTTTTACGCTAAACAGGGTGCGAAACTAAGCCATCAAATTTGCGTTATTGCACTCTCCATAGCGCTCCCATTACGAGTTACTGAAAAGCCTCCTTGTGCTGTGCGTTATGGTGCGTACCACACAAAAGCCAGGGGCTGAGTTTACGTGCTCGTGCAAGCTTTCCCCCATAGACATCAATGGGGAGAGAGTGTTACAAAAAAACTAAAACCTGGAGATCTCCGTAACGCAACCCCATTGATGTCTATGGAGAAAAGAACGTTAAGTTTAAACCTAACACCCTAACATAAATCCCAAGTCTAAACACCCCTATTCCGCCACTCCCGACATTGCAGACACTAATAAAAGTTATTAACCCCTAATCAGCCGCTCCCCGACATCAATGACACTAATAATAATTATTAACCCCTATTCCGCCGCTCCCCGACATCGTTGACACTAATAAAAATGATTAACCCCTATTCCGCCGCTCCCTGACACCAATAAAAGCTATTAACCCTTAAACCGCTGCCCCCCCCACATTGCCAACACTATAATAAAATATTAACCCCTAAACCTCCAGCCCCCCACATTGTAAATACTAAACTAAACCTAGTAACCCCTAAACCATCGCCCCCCCACATAGCAAAACACTAAACCTAACACCCCCAACTTTAAATTAAAACTACAATATAACTATCTTAAAATAAATACAACCTTACCTGTGAAATTAAAAAAAACTAAGTTTAAACTATAAATTTACCTA
Organism: Bombina bombina; assembly: GCF_027579735.1. Lineage (NCBI taxonomy): Eukaryota > Metazoa > Chordata > Amphibia > Anura > Bombinatoridae > Bombina > Bombina bombina. The sequence goes on from NC_069500.1 coordinate 713,210,980, forward strand.
ACATAACTATTCTAATTAAATAAAAAAAACTACCAATTAAAAAATCTAAATTACAAATTTAAAAAAAACCTAACACTAAGAAAAAATTTAAAAAATCTAAAATTACATAAAATAATAAAGAATAAATTACGAAAAATAAAAAACTCTAAGATAACAAAAATAATAAACAAAATTATCAAAATTTGTTCCGTAGTGTTAGGTTTTTTTAAATTTATGTATTTTTTTGTTTTATTAGAATACTTATGTTAGGTAATTTATAGTTTAAACTTAGTTTTTTTTATTTCACAGGTAAGTTTTTGTTTTTTTAAAGATAGTTATATTGTAATTTTAATTTAAAGTTAGGGGAGTTTTAGGTTTAGGGGTTAATGTTTAATTTAGTGTTTTGCAATGTGGGGGGGGCGGTGGTTTAGGGGTTAGTATGTTTAGTTTAGTAGTTACGATGTGGGGAGCTAGAGGTTTAGGGGTTAATACCTTATTATAGTGTTGGTGATGTGGGGGGCCAGCAGGTTTAGTGGTTAATAGGTTTATTTAGGTGCTGCCAATGTCGGGGAATGGCGGTTTAGGGGTTAATAGGTTTATATAGTGTCGGTGATGTCAGGGGCGACGGATTAGGGGTTAATAGGTTTATTTAATAGTTGCGATGTGGGCGGCAGTTTAGGGGTTAATAAGTTTAAGGTAGTTTATAGGTGTTAATGTACTTTGTAACAGTTTAGTTATGAGTTTTGTGAAACATTTTGTTTTGCAAAATCCATAACTGCTGCTCTCAGGTGGCGGTATAGATCGTGTCGGTATAGGCTGTAACGCAAGCATTTTAGCCAGACCGCACAACCTGTAATACGGCACTATGGAAAGTCCCGCACTTAAACGTAATTTTTTTTAGTGCGGAATGGACGTTGCGTTACAGGCTAAAATGCTTGCGGTATAGCTAAATTGGCGTGACTCGTAATATGCATTCATGGCCATTCCAGCGTAATGGCCAATTTTTCAGCGTTAAAAGGCATACCGCAAAACCCGTAATCTAGCTGAATGTAAATTAATATTGTTTAAAATAATATTTGTAAAAGTTGCAAGGTGGACATATTGCGATAGAAAAACAGTGAAAGTCTGCCCATCCTGACAACCTAAATGATACATTTAGATGGGTTAGCAGAGGTGCATATGGAAACAAATTACAATAGGCTCTAATGAAAACCGCTATCATGTGATCTCCTTTAAAAAAGTTCAAATTAGACTTAAAATCAAAAATTAAATATAAAATCAAGCCAGTGACTTTTCCTGTGGATCACCTTAGCAATTCAATATATCACATAGTTAACACATATACGTACATATGTAAATGCGTCCAGTGTTCCCTGTATACAGCCTCTCCAATAGGGATGAATAGAGCTTTAATAAATCTATACAATGTATGTTAAACCTCTAGAATGTCTCCTGTGGCCATTTCAGAGTGTTTGACATATGTGCAAGATAAAAGACTGTTAGCAAAAAGCAGTGAAATAGTTTTGTGTTTATTTTAAATATTTTTATTAAACAAATTTAAAAATGTACATATACATTTGCAACAGGTAAATACATTAATAAAATGTAAGTTGACATTCAGTTTTGTCTCGAATGTGATGATTATAAGTACAAAACACAGAAAAAAACAAAAAAAAAACATAACAGAATAATTAACACTGTTACATATTCTTCACTCTGTATTACCCCAATAATCAAATACATTCTAGCTTTAGTAGCTTGTTTGTAGTATCCCCTTAACAGATTACACATAAGATGAGTCTATCAACCTTCAATCTGAATTCGGGAATTTGTTTGGTAGGTTTCCCAGAGAATTTTAACCTCTATATAGATATATTTTTGTTTGACCTTAATATAGTGAAATTCTTCTAAATGTATTATCCTATTACACTGATCTATCCACTGTGATATGTTGGGAACAGTAGTAGTTTTCCAATGCTTTACTATTAATGATTTAGCGCTATTGATCAGGATATATAGTAGCTTAGTTTGGCAGGTGTTTAATTTTTTGGGGGGTCAGATAAAATAACCAAGTGGTTGGGCTGTTATTGACCGCTGGGCCTAATATTTTTGTTGTTTCTTCAGTGACTTTTGTCCAAAATGGATTTATTTTGGAGCATTGCCTCCTTATATGTGACATAGAACCTGGGTGAGTATGACATCTCCAGCATTTGTCACACATGTTTCTAAATAACTTCTGGCATCTTACGGGGGTGAAGTACCATCTATGCATTTTCTTAAAGTTAATTTCCAGTAGTCTACTAGAAATAGTGGTTTTGGTAATTTTTTTAAACATAAGATTCATATCGTGTGGAGAGATCATAATGTCAAGTTCATGTTCCCATCGTTCAATATAGTATGGAGCCTGTCCAGGCATTTGAGTCTGTAGCATACAGTATATTAATGATATGGCATGTTTTATTGGTTGGGGGTTACTACACAAAGCTTCAAATGGTGTTAAGTGCCTTGTGATGTTTCTCCTATCTGGATGTTGATAGATATAAGAGTGGCATTGATGTAGTCTAAACCAATCTTGTAAGAAGTCAAATCCTTTCTCTTTCAATTCTGCCCATGTATACCATCTTTGTTCATTGCCCAGATGATATGCTAGTAATGTCCTATGTGATTTCCTAACTAAGTGTCCTATGGTGCTCATTCCTCGGGGGAATTCAAGGTTGTCTGTGAGTGGAGTTAAGGGAGAAGCTCTGCTTGATAGTAGTGGAGAATTTGATGGCAACTTATCCAATATGGTATAGGTTTCTTGTGTTAGAGAGGTGATTGAGTTAATTTGTTAATTTTGGTCCCCAGCACGCGGCTCCCAGGTGCGCCTTGCCTGCAATGTCATGCTCTAAGTTTACCCATACCTTCTTATCGTAGTTGGTGAACCAATCTAGTATTCTTTGTAGGAAAATTGCCTGCCTGTACTTATTCAAGTCGGGGACACCCAAACCACCCTTTGTAGTTGGGAGGCACATAATTTTTTTTATTAATTTTGGCTGGCTTTTTATTCCATATATATTCAAAGATTTGCTTTTGTAGGGTAGTAAGAAAGCTATTTAGGAGGGGTATCGGAAGGGTTTGCATCACATATACATTTTTTGGGAGTATGTTCATTTTAAATGCATTAATCCTTCCTAACCACAAAATATTATGTGAACGCCAGGAAGTCATTTCCGCAATTAGCGTCTTTTGAAGGTTTTTATAATTAGTTTAAAAAATATTGTCTATGGTTGGGGTTAGAAAAATCCCTTCTTAAATTGCCATTTGAAGGGGCAGTTTTGCTTTATCAGTTGTATTTCTGAAGAGGGAAGGGATACATTTAGAATTTCCAATTTGGATTCGTTAATAAGAAAGTTAGAGACCAGGTTGAATACAGTAAATGTTCGTAATAAGGTAGGTATAGACTTAATAGGGTTAGTTAGATAAAATAGTACATCATCAGCATGCAACATTATTTTATGTATGGAATTCGATATCTGTAGGCCTTTTATATCTTGATGGGCTCTGACATGTAATAGCTAGAGCTTCCACTAGGCATGCAAACAATAGTGGCGACAGGGGACATCCCTGCCTGGTGCCATTTGATATACCAAAAGGCTAAGATCGGGTGCCATTTACTCTAACCTTAGCTCTTGGGGAGCCATATAAGGCAAATATTTTAGATATAAAAGTGCTATTTAATCCGAACCGGAGCAATATCGATTTAAGAAATTGCCAACAGACGCTGTCAAACACCTTCTCCACGTCTCTGTTGACACTATAACCAATGGGATTTGTCTGGAGGAGGCATATTCTATCATTTGCAATGCCCTTACCGTATTATCCCTCACTTCCCTGGAGGGGATGAAACCTACTTGGTCATTTTTTATAATGTCAGGGAGAACCTGGTTAAATCTATTGGCTATTATTTTTGCATAGCTTTTGACATCTGTATTTAACAATAAAAAAGGGGCCTATAATTTTTAACTCTATCTGGGCTTTTTCCTGGCTTGGGTATAATGGAAATGTGTGCCTCCAAAGCTTGTGTTGTGAATGGGTTTTCTTCTGAAAGGGAATTATAGAGGGTTAGAAGGTGTGGTATTAAGTGCGTCTTAAATTTTTTTATAGCAGTAATTTGTAAATCCATCTGGGCCTGGCGCCTTGCCTGATGGTAAATCTTCTATTACCCGTTTGTATTTCTTCTTTACTAAAGGGATTATTAAGGGAGGTGATTTCATCTTTATTTATACTGGGAAACTTTAATTTATCTAGGAACTTGTCTATTCTCTCTTGATTAATTTGACCAGAATTAGTTCTATTTATTTTATCTGAAGATGCTAAATTATATAATGAGTCATAATATGCCCTAAAGGATTCTGCTATTTGCGCTGTTGTGGTATATTTGTGGATGTGCTTAATTTTGATCTCTAATATAAAGGATTTATGGGTTCTGCGTTTTAATTTGCGTGCGAAGAGCCTGCTGCATTTATTATCACCTTCATAATATATTTGCTGTAGTTTGAGAGCATTTCTTTTATTTTCATAGGCTAAGAAAGAGTTGGTTTGTGCTCTATATGATTCAAGTTCTTCCTGTAATGTCATGTCAGATGGGTTAGCTTGTTGGGTTAGCTCAAGTTGTTCTATTTTATCTAATATTTCTTTTAGTTTTGCTTTATTTAATTTAATCTAGTGGGCTTTGATACTCATTAGTTCACCTCTGAACACACCTTTATGGGCTTCCCACAGTATTCTATGGTCCAGTACTGTACCAGTATTTATATTGAAGTATTCTATCATCAAATTTTCAATTTTTAAAGAATAGAGTGGATCATCTAGTATTTCTTCATCTAATTTCCATTGGTATGCAATTAGTGGGGCTGTTTGGCCAGTCGAGGGTACAACTGATCATAGAATGATCTGACCAGACTCTGGGCTGTATGGTTATATTTTTGACTGTGGTAAGGCAGGTGACATCCATAATGACATAATAATACGAGAATAACTACTATAAATAAAATCCTGAATCCATTTTTCTTTACTTTATGAGATGCATAATGGGATTCTCCAAATTTAAACTGAAAAGTTTTAGGCTCTCTTCCTTGCAGGAAGTGAGTCTCCTGTAAGAACACAATGTCTCCCTTTTTGTGTCTAAAATCCCTTACAGTGACATTACGTTTATTTGGGCTGTTCAAGCCTTTAGCATTAATGGTAAGAAAGACCAATCCTGGTTTTTGGATACTATCCATCATGATATGAGTGGTTTTCTAGTTCAATGAGGGGAATCTGCGAATAGGGTCGGGTAGTGTCAGGTTGTAGTGTAACTGTGGGACTACTTTCTGTTGCGGCGTAAGGTATTGAGTGTCTGGGTGCAATCTTGTGTATGGTTTTAGTAACATATTAAACAAAAAAAACAAAGTAAACATAAAAAATAAAAAATAACTTGAGAAACACAGTAAATGTAACAATCTTTAAAAGAGATATCTCTTTTCAGTTTTGGGGAGTGTTGAGCAGCTGAGCCTCCCATTATTAAATTCCAAGGAACTCGTATAACATATATAGAGAGAAAATAAACAATAACTATGAGATTAAGGATACCTTAATACAGTGAATAGACTGGTCACTGGGTATCAGATGACCTATTACATTGTAAATATGTCAGCATATAGAACAAACTTTGAAAAAAAAAAGAATAATAAGTATTATACAATACTAAACTCTCTTTACAGAGACTATAAGCCATAATTTTGGACTTCTCAAGACTTTCCATCAGAATAAATACAGATTATATACTGTACCAAACCTTTCCTTCTTGTCACAGTCCTGTGTACAGTATCTGTTCGCTAGGACTTGTTTGTGGAGAAATAGGTATTCTGTCTTTGCGCCTTTAGGCATTACCTTTTGCCATCGAAGGGGTTGTTCCTTGGTTTTCAAGTGTTCAGTGGATGGGTTGAATAATGTTGCTGGAGTAGGTTCCAATTGTACTCTTTCCAGAGTTAGATTTAAACTTTTAAAAAAAAGAGTCCAAATCTTGATGTCCTTTGAAAACATGAGTAATGCCATCTTTAGTGACTATTAGGCTGAAAGGGAAGCCCCATCTATATTTGATATTTTTTTCCTGTAGTGCTTTAGTGAGGAATCTGACTTCTCGTCGCTTTTGTATCGTGATGGGGCACAATTCCAAGGTGTGGTCTAAGTATTGTATTTGCGGAGTTTGGCGAGCTTTGAGCCATATTTCTTCTTTGTCTTTATGTTTAAAAAAAGTGAATTATGACATGCCATGGTGGTGTGTTAGGGAGAGCGGCTCTCAAAGCTCTATGTGCTCTATCCATTTCTATAGGTTTTGCCTGAGGGTCAGCTTTAATTAATTAATTAGAATAGACCTTGCAAATAATCTTGTAAATCTGACATTTAAACAGCTTCAGGAATTCCCCTTACTCTAAGGTTGTTTCTGCGGCTGCTATTTTCAAGGTCCTCTAGTTTATCTTGTAAAGTGTCTATTTTGGAATCTTGGATAGAAGTCTGTGTGCTGATATTACTTAGAATTTCATTCATTGTATCTTGGGTGTCTTCTACCTCCTCTACTCTCTGTCCGATTTCATTTATTTCTCTGCGTATAGATGCTAGTTCAGATTTTATGAGAATTTTTAGAGAGTCAAAGTCGGTTTTATTGGGTACATTTGTAATGTCAAATTTCAACTGTTTAGCATAACCTGCCGTTATAGCTATATTGGCGGAGCTGGTGTGGAAAGAGCCATCTTTTTGTCGATGGCAGTCTGTAGGATCACCTGCTACATTTTCTTGGGGTTGAAAGAATGTACTGACCGAGATAGGAACATTAGCCTTCAGGGCTTTATCTGCTTTAGAATATTTTTTTTTCATAGCCATAATATCAGGTTTTTGATCTCTCTAGAGAAATATTTTGTATTTGCTGCTTCTTTTCAGACAGTGTAGAGTTATGCAAGGTGTAAACTTTTATGGTGCATTAACAGAATCCCACCTTTGACTGAGTAGGTAAATATTGCAGTGTTAATATATGAGGTGGAAGTCTCTGCAATTTATTCACATAAGTATACTAGCAAGCTGTGGTTGAATCTGCTATTAAGAGCCTAATATAGCTGCTACATATGAAATGTGTGTATATAATTTATATGCTTTATGGGTACATTTCTTGCAGGGTATATATATTTGTGTAGCTTACATGATATCCTGTGGAATCTTGCACTGAGTTGGTAGGCGAGTTGCCATCTCTGAGGAGGAAGATGTTTTCAGCTCACTGGTCGCGCCACGCTGCTTCAAAAATGGTGGCCACACACGCTGTGAAGGAGCTTGCCTGCAAAAGTCCAGCACCTGTATATTTTCTGATCGATTGGGACCAAATTGCTGTTCAAGGCAATCAGGGTGTCGTAACCTTCACATAATGCGGTAGTTCGCGTGTTGCGTCGTTATTGAGGCGATCTCAGGCTTGGATTGTGGGCCTTTCCTTAAGTGCTCTATTATGAGCGATGTGATCGCCGTTCGCATACCAGGCTATCTTCTGGACTGTCAGTGTCCTTAACTCTGCTCAGCAGTAGGGTTCCTGGTATAATAGTGGGTTTTATCCTGCTCGGGAGATTGCGCTATTTATATATACCTCACTACCTGAGATCCACGCTATTACACCCCTAGAAGTGCAATAGACAGCCAATGTACAGGGTGCCTCAGCTGCCGTTACGGGGTTAAAGGGCATTAGGAATTACTGGTGTAAATAAGACATCAACATGTACATTTAAGAGCCTGCTCTATGTTAAGGGGATAATCGTTAATTCATTTATTTTCTTTGTATGGAAAGAGTTAATTTAAACCCATTGGCACATTATAAGTGCATCCTAAATTAAATAAGAAATCCAGATTTTACCCAAAAAAATATTTATAATGAAGCTGAAGTGTAGTAAGGGGATTCTTAAATGGTTGTGTCTTTAATTACTAATAATTTTACAAAAACCTATTAAATGCTTAATTGAAATCTAAGCTATCCAGCTGTAAAGCCATACAATTTATAAATTATATAATTTGAGGAAAAGTACTATTTGAATCCATTGTCTGCTTGTCTCTCAAAAGTAACGTTATGTATGTGAAATAGCTGTATGATTATACTTGATGCAATGACTGTTTTTATTACTCTAAAATCTAGTCTCTCTTACCTTTTGTCTGGGCTCCAGATTACATTGGTTTCTCTTAATGTGAAAACTAATTGCCTTTTTTATATCTTTCCCTCTCATGTTGCGGAGTAAGGTTGGAGATAAGAAGCTGTCGATTCCCCATTCCTTTCTATTAAAAAACAAACAAAAGAAAAACCCAGGTAAATATTAATTTAAAGGGACATGATATCCACATGTGAAAGCACTTGAAAGTGATGCAGCATATATGTAAAAAGCTGACTAGAAAATATCAACTGAACATCTCTATGCAAAAAAAGGAAAATATTTTACCTTAAAATTTCCTCATTAGCCACATCCCACTGTAAAGAGACTTTAACCAACCAATCAGGGTGCTAGTCCCAGGACTTGCAAGGGATCGAGCATCTGGCATTAGCAGGCTCAGTCATGTTATTTCCCTCCCCAGTTTAAGGAATTTTGCAATGAAATTCAGTGAAATCTCATGAGATCAGAGTAAAGCAAAGTTTGACAGCAATGATTAACTGGTTGACCTTTTTCCAACATGCTGATGACAGTAGCTAAAGAATAATTGTTCACTGACCACTTACTATTCTAAGCTGAAGAAAGTTTGCATATGGGTATTATGTACCTCATCTGTTTCAAATTCACTACATATTTTCACAAAACGCATTGTGTTCCTATGCACTTTTTTCAATATTAGCATTCATGCACATATTCTGTTCACATGTTAATAAACACAAGGTTTAATAGATTTTTTTTTAAATATATCTCTAATAACACTCTTAAACTATGAAACTTTTATGTAACTTAAAGGGACATGAAACTCAATTTTTTATTTTATGATTCAAATAGAGCATGCAATTTTAATTAATTTTCCAATTTACTTCTATTATCTAATTTGTTTTATTCTCTTTGTATCCATTGTTGAAAAGTATACCTAGATAGACTTCAATGCAGCTAATTGGTGGCTGTACATATAAGCATCTTGTCATTGGCTTTCAGCTTACTCCCAGTAGTGCATTGCTGCTCCTTCAACAAAGAAAGAACACCAAGAGAATATAGCAAATTAGAAAATAGAAGTAAATTGGAAAGTTGTTTAAAATTGTATGATCTATCTGAATGATGAAAGAAAATTCATAGGTTTCGTGTCCCTTTAAATCTGATCACCAGAATGTTATTTTATGACTACTGTAAAGCATTTAAATGTTCACAAATCTATAATTATAAAATACAGTTAGACAATCAACTTCTACAAGATTGAATCAGTTAGCCATGATGTTTTTCTTTCATCTAGGACAGATATATTTTGTCTTCATCAATGCCTTTGAAAACCCCTGTGAAAAGTTCTTTGAAAACCTGTCTCTTTTTTTGTGGGTTTAACCAGCTTTTACTGTTAAAGTAAATATGTACTGCCATGGGTGGCGGGCTGGGATCGGAACGGGTGGGAGTTGATCGAGGCGGGTGGGGCGGTGATTATGGGTGGTGGAAGGGATGAGGTGGGGTTCCCTACACTAATGAAAAAACGTGAGACTGGGGAGTAGGAGAGATTGGAACCCTGCCCTATGGTACATAATCAGCTGGAGGGGGACTCTACCCTACAGAAAAAAATGGATCTTGGAAGGGGAAGGTAAGGCGGGTGGCTACACTACATAAAAAAAAATAAAAAAATAAGAGTTATTTATTACTGGCCGACTAGCTATCAGTAACAAATATGGTGGTGGGCAGTGGGAGAGCTGTTGGGGGCGGTCAGGGAGGGTGAGGAGGGACCCCTACATTATAGAATAAAATTAATATATTTTTAAAAAAGCCCTAAACTGCATACTGGCAGGCTATCTGTCAGTACCTAAGATGGTGGTGACCAGTTGGGACAAAGGGAAGAGAGGTGTTTTGGAGGGATGAGATAGGGATCAGGGAGTGGGAGGTATCAGTTGGGAGGGTACTCTCTACACTACAGCAAAAATGAACCTCACAAGCTACCTGAAGTGTTTTGTACAGCCTTCTAATTGCCAAAGTCATACATATCTGCTATGTCTGAAAAAAGGGGATCATAGAGAAGATTTGTCTTATGACTGCAGTATTTGTGTGTAAATAATTTCAATGAGAAACCCAAAGTTTGTGAAAAAGTTAACAATTGTTTTTTATATGATAGTATTTGTCAGTCAACTAGATCCATCAAATATACCAAATCTGCAGGGGGCGCATTGCACAAGTTGTGCAATGGTGGCATTTATCGATGTCTGGCGGACATGATCCCCAGGCACATGATAAATCAGTCCCCTTGGAAAGTCTACTTTAAAAATAAATATAGTTATTGTAGGTAAATCAAAAAAACAAACAAAGGCTCTATTTCTGTTTAAATGGATTGATAGAAAATATGCTAGATTCTCTGGTACTTTGGACAAGTTTTTCTCTAAAATTCCTGGTAGTGAAGTAGTTAAGTAAGCTTATTCATAACTATTTCAAATTTATAATTTTGGTATTATTTGATAGTTACATGCTTCCTTAAAATGAGAATATTTTTCTTTTATATCAAAAGAATAGCACTGCTATTACAAGTTCTCAAACATATGCCTTTTGCGTATGATATGGTTGCGTTGAGCTCCATACCGCACACAATCAGAGCGCTGCTGAGACGTGCTCATGCACGATTTCTACCATAGACATCAATGGGGAGAGCCGACAAAAAAAAAAAACTAACACCTGCGATCGCGGAAACAAAAGTTCTGTAACGCAGCCCCTATTGATGTCTATGGGGAAATTAAAATACTGTTTAAACTTAACACCCTAACATAAACCCTACTTCTAAACACCCCTAATCTGCTGCCCCCAACATCGCTGACGCCTGCCTACAGTTATTAACCCCTAATCTGCTGCTCCCAAAATCGCTGCTATCTAAATAAAATTATTAACCCCTAATCTGCCGCTCTCGATATCGCCACTATACTACATTTATTAACCCCTAAACCGCCAGCCCCCCACATCGCAACAAGCTAAATTAAACAATATTAACCCCTAAACCTAACCCTAACGTAACCCTAACATAACCCTAACACCCCCTAACTTTAACATAATACTGTACAAATATAGCTAAATTCAATGTACACTTATTAACTAAATAAACCTATTAACCCCTAAACTGCCAGCCCCCACATCGCAACAAGCTAAATTAAACTATATTAACCCCTAAACCTAACCCTACAGTAACCCTAACATAACCCTAACCCTAACACCCCCTAACTTTAACATAATTAAATTAGATCTAAATTAAATTTACAATTATTAACTAAATAATTCCTATTTAAAATTAAATACATACTTACCTGTGAAATAAAACCTAAGCTAGCTACAATATAACTAATAGTTACATTGTAGCTAGCTTAGGTTTTATTTTTATTTCACAGGTAGGTTTGTATTTATTTTAACTAGGTAAACTAGTTAGTAAATAGTTATTAACTATTTACTAACTACCTAGTTAAAATAAATACAAACTTACCTGTGAAATAAAAATAAAACCCGAAATTATCAACAAAAAAAAGATTAATCCTATTCTAATACCCTTAAAAAAACACCCCAAAATAAAAAACCCTACCAAGGGTCCTTAAAAGGGCCTTATGTAGGGCATTGCCCTGAGATAACCAGCTCTTTTACTTTAAAAATAATACAAACACCCCTAACGCTATACAAACCCCCACCCCCAAACTACCAAGGGCCCTTAAAAGGGCCTTTTGTAGGGTATTGCCCTGAGATAAACAGCTCTTTTACTTTTTTTTAAAAAACACCCCCTAAAAATATACATTACACAAAATAACAAATGATCAAAAATAAAAAAGAATTACACCTAATCTAATAGCCCTATCAAAATAAAAAAGCCCACCCAAAATAAAAAAAACCCCTAGCCTACAATAAACAAACAATGGCCTTTAAAAGGGCCTTTTGTGGGGCATTGCCCCAAAGATATCAGCTCTTTTACCCCAACAGTAAAAGCCAACACCCCCACAACCAACCCCCCCAAATAAAAACCTTAACTCTAAAATAACCTATGCTAACCATTGCCCTGAAAAGGGCATTTGTATGGGCATTGCCCTTAAAAGGGTATTTAGCTCTTTTACTGCCCAGACCCTAAACTAAAAAAAAAACCACCCAAAAAAACACTTAACCCAAGACGATCCACTTACAGTTGTTGAAGTCCTGCTTGAAGAATCCATCCAGCTGGCGAAGTCCTCATCCATGCAGCAAGAAGTCTTCATCCAGACGGCCTCTTTGATCTTCATCCAGACAGCGTGGAACGGGTCCATCCTGAAACTATCCGCTGAGGAGCTTCTCTTCTTATGGTCGCCACCGTAAACTGAATCTTCAATGCAAGGGACGCGATTCAAGATGGCATCCCTCGCATTCCTATTGGCTGAAAGATTTGAATCAGCCAATAGAAATTAGGGCTGCTAAAATCCTATTGGCTATTCAAATCAGCCAATAGTATTTAAGCAGCTCTCATTCTATTGGCTAATTCGAATTAGATGATTCTTCAGAGAGAGGGGTTCTCAGATCAAGTCCTGTTTCCTCTCAGAGTACAAGTTGTCCTTTGCCTCTCACTGTTACGTCAATATACTCCTTTTCTGGTTCCTCTGCTGTTATGTTTCAGCACTGGTCTTGGCTTCCTACTGGTTTCCTCCAGTGGCAGAGTGTCTTGGGGTAAGTACTACATTTGTATTTATTTGGCACTCTATAAAAGAAAAGTGCATTCAGCAGTTTTGTTCACTGCCAAATGCGGAAATAGGAGGCTATTTTTGTTATTCGTCTCTTTTCGGAGCTGAATATCTTCTTGTGCAAGTGAAACACACTAAGATCAGGTTTTGCAAAGATCTTAATGTGTTTCACTTGCACAAGGGGATTTTCGGTTCCAAAATGGGCCGAATACAAAAAATAGCCTCCTACATCCGCATTCGGCAATGAACAATTCTGCCAAATTTACATTTCTACTCTATAAGCTATTTAAGTTTTCACTATATATATTGTTATATATGTACATAGCCTTGGAACAGTTATATATATATATATATATATACACATATATATATATATACTGTATATATTGTTATTTGATATTTCCCCTTTAAAACTTTTAATGTTTACATTTTTTGTAGCTTCAGCATATTCACGTGTGTGTTTTGATGCAAGTTAGTTTTCATGCGCTTACTTTTTTGGTGCACATTGATGCATGCCGGCCTTTGGGTCTGCGTGATTTGGTGTGATAGTGTGCATACGTTTTGGAACCCTTTTCTATTATATATTACGTAAGTTTGACATGCCCCTCACATTACAAGTGTGCTGTGTGGATGCAAGATGCTATTAGTAATTTTTTAACTTTTTAAGAGTTTCTTTCATAGGACTAAGTGTCTCCCTTTCTACAAGACCTCTTTTAATGGGTATATTATCATTTAACTTTATGTTTTTTCTGAATTTAACTTTATTATTAGTTTTTCTGCACTCATGGAGCCTTGTTATTCTGTCCCTTAATCTGTATTTCAAGCTGGGTCATTTGAACATTTTAATACCAGTTTTTATGTTTACATTGTTATATGCTAAGGTATTTCTTTCAGCAATCATATGGAATAAATGTATTAATGTTTTAATGAATTCTGAAAACTACTACTACTGTTCTTGCTGCAAAGGGTATTATTGCTCCTTCTGTTTGTTCCTTACAGGTGGAATATACTTCTTTTTCTCCTTGAATTAAGAATTTCATTCTAACAACCGTACTGAAATGTTGGTGGCCATGCCTCTTTCAACTAAGTGTAAATGGTCAGTTCAGAATTTACCTTCTACTAGTTTTTAGCCTGCTAAAGTTAAGGAGGCCTATTTATCAAGCCGTCCACCACAAACACGCTGAAATTCCGCAGCGTAATTGTAGAGAGCCTGATTCCCCTTAATTATCAAAGCCTACAGACCGGCAAAAGTTGAAATCTGTGACGTAACATACGATCCGCCGGTCTCAGTCCAACACAGATCGATGCTTACGTCATTACAGATGTTCTGAATGCAAATTCGGCACTATCTGACTACTTTTGCTAGTTATCAAATACCTACCAGGTACGCTCGCCACTATTCTGGCCCAGCGTACCTGGTTTTCAATCGGCCGCCCTGGAAGCAGCGGATGCCATAGGAATCAATGGGAGTCTGAAAGCAGTGAAAGCTCATGCTCGTTGCTGCCGATACCCCATTGATTCATATGGGAGAATAAAAGTTATGTTTACACCTAACACCCTAACATGTACCCTGAGTCTAAACACCCCTAATCTGCCGCCCCCTACACAGCCGCCACCTACATTATACTTATTAACCCCTAATCTGCCGCCCCTTCACTGTCGCCACCTACATTATACTTATTAACCCCTAATCTGCTACCCCGCCACCGCCACCACCTACATAAAAGTAATAACCCCAATACTGACGCTCCCGGAGCCCACCGCAAATAAATAAAGTTATTAACCCCTAAACCCCTGGCCTCCCACATCAGTACCACTTACTAAACCTATTAACCCCTAAACCGACAGCCCCCCACATTGCCATAAACTAAATTAACCTATTAACCCCTAAACCTAACAACCCCTTAACTTTACATTAAATATTAACTCATCCCTATCTTATAATAAATTAAAACTTACCTTTAGATTTAAATTAAACTATATTAAACTAATAATTAATCTACCCTAACTATTATACTAAAATTACATTAAACTATATTAAACTAATAATTAATCTACCCTAACTATTATACAGAAATTACATTAAACTATATTAAACTAATAATTAATCTACCCTAACTGTTACACTAAAATTACATTAAACTACAAATTAAATTAAATATATTATATATTTAAAAACCTAACCCTACTCAAATAATTTTAATCTACTAGTAAAAGTTACAAAGTTACAAAAAACTAACAACTAAGTTACAAAAAAATAACAAACACTAAGTTACAAAAAAAAAATAAACACTAAGTTACAAAAAATAAAAAATAAATTATCAAATATTTAAACTAATTACACCTAATCTAAGAGCCCTATGAAAATAAAAAATCCCCCCCCAAAAAAAAACAAAAACCCTAGCCTACAATAAACTACAAATAGCCCTTAAAAGGGCCTTTTGCGGGGCATTGCCTCAAAGAAATCAGCTCTTTTACCTGTAAATAAAAAATACAAATACCAGCCCGAACAGAAAAAAACCCCACGCCACAACCAACCCCCCAAATGAAAACCTAATCTAAAAAACCTAAGCTCCCCATTGCCCTGAAAAGGGCATTTGTATGGGCATTGCCCTTAAAAGGGCATGCAGCTCTATTTCAAAAGCCCAAACCCTAATCTAAAATTAAAACCCACCCAATAAAGCCTTAAAAAAGCCTAACACTAACCCCCGAAGATCCACTTACAGTTTCTGAAGATCCGACATCCATCCTCAACGAATCGGCTGAAGTCCTCATTGAAGCCGGCAGAAGTCTTCATCCAAGTGGGCAGACTTCTTCATCCAACCGGACAGAAGTCTTCATTCAGACGGCATCTTCTATCTTCATTTATCCGGCGCGGAGCGGCTCCATCTTCAAGGCATCCGGCGCGGAGCATCCTCTTCCATCGACGTCTTCTTCTACAATGAATGTTCCTTTAAATGACGTCATCCAAGATGGTGTCTCTTAGATTCTGATTGGCAATCAGCCAATAGGATTGAGCTTTCATCCTATTGGCTGATCCAATCAGCCAATAGGATTGAGCTTGCATTCTATTGGCTGATTGGAAGTTAAGGGGTTGTTATGTTTAGGGGTTAATAGTTTAATTTAGTTTATGGCAATGTGGGGGGCTGGCGGTTTAGGGGTTAATAGGTTTAGTAAGTGGTACTGATGTGGGAGGCCAGGGGTTTAGGGGTTAATAACTTTATTTAGTTGCGGTGGGCTCTGGAAGCGGCAGGATAGGGGTTAATACTTTTATATAGGTGGCAGCGGTGGCGGGGCAGCAGATTAGGGGTTAATAACATAATGTAGGTGGCGGTGGGCTCCGAGAGTGGCGGGATAGGCGTTAATTACTTTATTAGAGTTGCAATGGGCTCCGGGAGTGGAGGGATAGGGGTTAATAACTTTATTTAGTTGCGGCGGAGTCCAGGAGCGGCGGTATAGGGGTTAAACATTTTAGTATAGTGGCAGTGTTTCGTGACAAGATATAAATAAAGCTGTGAATAGCAGCGAGATCGATGACTGTTAGTTAACAACAGTCCGCTGCTCATCGCCCCGTACTTGGTGCATGGCTTTTTGACAGCTTTTTTGTTAAATATAGAGAGCGTATTCAGGTCAGCGGCCGCGATGTTAGGCGATGTTAGACAAGCTTATTGGTGTCGTTGAATGCAAGTAAGTTGAAGGCTTGATAAGTAGGCCTCAATGTTTCTAGTTATGAGGCAGCTGTGTCCTCAGAGGGGATGATTTTCTCTGTTGATCAGAATCTTCTTCTGATCTTTTTACTGATACTTCCTTTTATTCTTTTTATGTTGAGCATATGCATTCTTTTTTTAAGGGATTTTTGCTTACTTGCTTACTTTAGAGGTTAATTATCCTAAAGTAGATGGGGTTATACCAGTTAAGTGTGTAGATATTGTTTTTTAAACATTTTGTTGTTATTCTTTTCTGAGAATATAGCCAGAAATTGGACTAAGCCAGATATACATTGTAATCCTTCTGCAAGGTTTAAGAATTTGATTCCTTTTCTTGCATGTATTATTGAGCTTTGGGAAGCTATACTACAAAAAAATGCTTCTATTTGAAATTTAAATGCACCCACGCACATTTTGATTGACCGCCTACTCCAGAATTTGTATTGTTTGAAAAGATAGAGAATCCCTTTATTACCCATTCCCCAGTTCTGCATAACCAACACTGTTATATTAATATACTTTTTACCTCTGTGATTAACTTGTATCTAAGCTTCTGTAGACTGTCCCCTTATTTCAGTTCTTTTGACAGACTTACATTTTAGCCAATTAGTGCTGACGCATAGGTAAATCCACAGAAGTGAGCACAATGTTATCTATATGGCACACATGACATAGCACTGTCTATCTTTGAGAAATTGGCCAAATGCACTACAAGAGACAGCCTTCAAGGGATTAGAAATTAGCATATGAACCTATTTAGGATTAGCTTTCAACAAAGAATACCAAGTGAACAAAGCAAATTTGATGATAAAAGTAAATTGGAAAGTTGTTTAAGATTATATACCCTATCTGAATCATGAAAGTTTAATTTGAATAGACTCTTTACGTTTGAACAAAGTTTCTCTTTAAATTTAAATTGTCAAAGTTGTATAACTTTGAAACAAAAATGTTACTGTGCTGAAATTTTGACAGCTTTGTAGCTATTACTAGTGACTAGACGAAAGAAAACTGATGTGCTTAAGCGCAAACATAATTTGCACTTGTCGGGTTAACATTACTGACGACCTAGCGTAAAATATAAGGGGTAAAAAAAAAAAACTTGCACCAAACACAATATAAGTACATTAAAATAAAGTGTTACACTTATATATACAGTTTCTCATAAAAAATATTCATATAAATATTAATTTAAAAAATGTATAATATATATATTAATTTTTTTAATTAATATTTATATGAATATTTTTTTATCAGAAACTGTATATATGAGTGTAATGTTTATATGTAAATATATGTGCATATGTGTAGACATGTGTATTTATGTATTTATGTATGTTTTTACAGTGCACCTTTTGTAAATATCAGCAAAGAAGGCAGTGAAAAATTGTCTTTATTGTTTAACGTTTTGATCTTTTGTTTAAAAAATATACAAAAATACTCTGCTCTCATGGATATCAAACAGTTGCAAATACTACACAGGTTTACTCAAAAAAAATAAAAAAAAATATTTGCTAAATACATGTATGCCACAATTATTAACACCCCTATGAATTCATATGGGAATATTTATTTGAAGTATATTCCCATTGTTATTTTACATTTTTTTGTACACCTGAATAACTCGGAACAGGAAATTGTTGAACTAGGACTTCCTGTTTAACATGGGGTATAAATATGAGGTAACACATAGGCCAAATTCCCTTAGTCATTTATCACAATAGGTAAGACTAAGGAATATAGCTGTGATGTGCGGCAAAAGGTTGTTGAGCTTCACAAAATGGGAAGTGGCTATAAGAAAATAGCAAAAGCATTGAAAATGCCCATTTCCACCATCAAGGCAATAATTAAGAAGTTCCTGGAAGAGGAGGTGTGTATATATTGTCTCAACGCACTGTAAAGAGGATGGGAGTGGCCAAAATATCTCCAAGGATCACAGCTGGAGAATTGCAGAAGTTAGTTGGCCTCTACTCTCATCCAAAACAAACTCAAGCATCTTCAGTTTTCCAGACACTGCTGGAACTTCAGTTGGGATCGGGTTCTATGGTCAGATGAAACCAAAATAGAGCTTTTTTGGCAATAAACACCAGAGGTGGGTTTGGCGCACACAGAGAGGTAGCCATATTGAAAAGTACCTCATGCCCACAGCTAAATAAGGTGGTGGCTCTTTAATGTTTTGGTGCTATTTTTCTGCCAGAGAACCAGACCATTTTGTTAGGATACATGTAATCAAATATTAACATACATAAAATAAACACCTGACTGCCTTTGTCAGAAAGCTGGACAATGATCTAAACATACATAAAAATAAACACAAAAATTGTTTACTGACCACAAAATCAAGGTCCTGCCATGGCCATCCCAGTCTCCTGACTTGAACCCTATAGAAAACCTGTGGGGTGAACTAAAGAGGAGAGTCCACCAGCATGAACCTCAAAATCTGAAAGATCTGGAGAGATTCTGTATGGAGGAATAGTCTCAGATCCCATGCCATGTATTCTCCAACCTCCTCAGGCATTATAGGAGAGGAACAGGAAAGAAAAGCAGTATACGATCCGTGCGACGTACAAGTAAAAGGTCTTTTATTAAAGATTCATTAAAAGCATGAAGAGTACATCACATCAAGAACGGAGGTGCTGTGAACAGAAACTGACCTTTTACTTGTACCTTGGACGGATCTTATACTTCTTTTCTTTCCTGTTCTTTATAAGCCAGAGATCCAGTCCGGGTTTCTCTGAATATCTGACAAGTATCCTATTGGCCAGAACCCTCCCATAAGATTTCCTATGTCAACAGTTGACGGGATTGGCTGAGTGCCGATGATGGCACTGGAAGCGTAAAACTGCAGATAAAGGGACAGAAGGGCCCCTGGATAGCCCCACAGAGGTTGCCAATTAAGAGGTAACAGAACTCTGGTTCCGCCGCAAGTTTCCACGCAGGGGAAGCACTGAGGCACATTGGGGAGCAGACGCTTTTAAAATGTCGCTGGTCTAAACAAGGGGAAAGCTGTTATCCTATAATAGTGGTGTTTTGCACGCTTGGATTGCATGTCCTACTTGGGCTACATTAGAGATATCCTATTAGACTTTTGTTTGTGTTTAATATAGGAGAAGACTCAGAGCTGTTATCTTGGCAAAGGGAGGTAGCACAAAGTATTTACTAAAAGGTTGCCAATAATTTTGTCACACATATATTTAACAAAAAAATATTTTTTTTTTAGACAAACCTGTGTTGGGTTTGCAATTGTTTGATATCCATGAGAGCCGCCAGCAGGTGGGTGTCAATCAACCGGATCGTACTCGATCGGGTTGATTTTCAGCGATGTCTGTCCGCCTGCTCAGAGCAGGCGGACAGGTTATGGAGCAGCGGTCTTTGTGACCGCTGCTTCATAACTGCTGTTTCTGGCGAGTCTGATGACTCGCCAGAAATACGGCGCATCAAGCTCCATACAGAGCTTGATGCATATGCACCAAAGTATTGACTAAAAGGTTGCCAATAATGTTGTCACACATATATTTAACAAAAAATATTTTTTTAGACAAACCAGTGTTGGGTTTGCAATTGTTTGATATCCATGAGAGCAGAGTATTTTTGTGTATATTTTGAACAAAATTTACCAAGGGTGCCAATATTAGTAGAGGGCACTGTAATTATATACATACATATATCCATATATATACATACATATATATATATATATATATATATATATATATATATACATGTTGGAGCCCTATCCACTCAAATACCTCATTTTTAATATTTAATAATGTATGGAATAAGATTTCTATACACACCTGTGTATATATATATATATATATATATATATATATATATATATATATATATATATATATACATGTATACAGTATATGCATGTAGATATACAGGTATATATATACAGGGAGTGCAGAATTATTAGGCAAATTAGTATTTTGACCACATCATCCTCTTTATGCATGTTGTCTTACTCCAAGCTGTATAGGCTCGAAAGCCTACTACCAATTAAGAATATTAGGTGATGTGCATCTCTGTAATGAGAAGGGGTGTGGTCTAATGACATCAACACCCTATATCAGGTGTGCATAATTATTAGGCAACTTCCTTTCCTTTGGCAAAATGGGTCAAAAGAAGGACTTGACAGGCTCAGAAAAGTCAAAAATAGTGAGATATCTTGCAGAGGGATGCAGCACTCTTAAAATTGCAAAGCTTCTGAAGCGTGATCATCGAACAATCAAGCGTTTCATTCAAAATAGTCAACAGGGTCGCAAGAAGCGTGTGGAAAAACGAAGGCGCAAAATAACTGCCCATGAACTGAGAAAAGTCAAGCGTGCAGCTGCCAAGATGCCACTTGCCACCAGTTTGGCCATATTTCAGAGCTGCAACATCACTGGAGTGCCCAAAAGCACAAGGTGTGCAATACTCAGAGACATGGCCAAGGTAAGAAAGGCTGAAAGACGACCACCACTGAACCAGACACACAAGCTGAAACGTCAAGACTGGGCCAAGAAATATCTCAAGACTGATTTTTCTAAGGTTTTATGGACTGATGAAATGAGAGTGAGTCTTGATGGGCCAGATGGATGGGCCCGTGGCTGGATTGGTAAAGGGCAGAGAGCTCCAGTCCGACTCAGACGCCAGCAAGGTGGAGGTGGAGTACTGGTTTGGGCTGGTATCATCAAAGATGAGCTTGTGGGGCCTTTTCGGGTTGAGGATGGAGTCAAGCTCAACTCCCAGTCCTACTGCCAGTTTCTGGAAGACATCTTCTTCAAGCAGTGGTACAGGAAGAAGTCTGCATCCTTCAAGAAAAACATGATTTTCATGGAGGACAATACTCCATCACACGCGTCCAAGTACTCCACAGCGTGGCTGGCAAGAAAGGGTATAAAAGAAGAAAATCTAATGACATGGCCTCCTTGTTCACCTGATCTGAACCCCATTGAGAACCTGTGGTCCATCATCAAATGTGAGATTTACAAGGAGGGAAAACAGTACACCTCTCTGAACAGTGTCTGGGAGGCTGTGGTTGCTGCTGCACGCAATGTTGATGGTGAACAGATCAAAACACTGACAGAATCCATGGATGGCAGGCTTTTGAGTGTCCTTGCAAAGAAAGGTGGCTATATTGGTCACTGATTTGTTTTTGTTTTGTTTTTGAATGTCAGAAATGTATATTTGTGAATGTTGAGATGTTATATTGGTTTCACTGGTAAAAATAAATAATTGAAATGGGTATATATTTGTTTTTTGTTAAGTTGCCTAATAATTATGCACAGTAATAGTCACCTGCACACACAGACATCCCCCTAAAATAGCTAAAACTAAAAACAAACTAAAAACTACTTCCAAAAATATTCAGCTTTGATATTAATGAGTTTTTTGGGTTCATTGAGAACATGGTTGTTGTTCAATAATAAAATGAATCCTCAAAAATACAACTTGCCTAATAATTCTGCACTCCCTGTATATATATATATATTTTACAAAAATATAATTTATATATATATATATATATATATATATATATATATATATATATATATATATACACAGTCATGGCCAAAAATATTGGCACCCCTGTATTTCTGTCAGATAATGCACCACTTCCCCCAAAAAAATTATTGCAGTTACAAATGTTTAGGCATTTTCATGTTTATTTCTTTTCTTTGTATTGGTACGACACAAAAACGTAGAGAAAAAAAGCCAAATCTGACACATACCACGCAAAACTCCAAAAATGGACTGGACAAAATTATTGGCACCCTCACTTTAATATTTGATAGCATATCCCTTGGAAAAAATAACTGAAATCAATCGCTTTCTGTAACCATTAATGAATTTCTTACACCTCTCTACTGGAATTTTGGACCACTCTTCTTTCGCCAACTTCTCCAGGTCTCTCAGATTGTAAGGGTTCCTTTTACCAACTGCTGTTTTGAGATCTCTCCACAGGTGCTCTATGGGATTGAGAGCTGAACTAATTGCTGGCCAGTTCAGTACTCTCCAGCCCTTTGTCTTAAAACATTTCTGGGTGCTTTTTGATGTGTGCTTTGGGTCATTGTCCTGCTGTAAGACGCAACTTTCTGACACTGAGCCCTACATTGCACCACAGAATTCTTTGGTAGTCTTCAGATATCATAATGCCATGTACACAGTAAAGACATCCAGTGCCTGAAGCAGCAAAGCAACCCCAAAACATCAGTGAACCTCCACCATGTTTGACTGTAGGGGACTGTATTCTTTTCTTTAAAAGCCTCATTTATTTTTCTGAAAACAGTAGAATGATGGGCTTTACCACAAAGTTGTAATTTTGTTTTGTCTGTCTACAGCACATTTTCCCAAAAGGATTTTGGGTTCCTCAGGTAAGTTTTGGCAAACTCCAATCTGGCTTTTTTATGTTTCTGTGTCAGCAGTGGGGTCCCCCTGGGTCTCCTACCATAGCATCCCTTTTCACTCAGATGGTGACATATAGTGCAAGTTGACACATTTGTACCCTGTGCCTGAAGGTCAGCTTGAATTTGTCTGGAAGTTGATTGAGGTTCTTTATCCACCATTCAAACAATACTTTGTTGCAATCTTTGATCATTTTTTCTCTTTTGTCCACGTCCAGGGAGATTAGCTACAGTGCCATGGACTGTAAACTTCTTGACAATGTTGCGCACAGTGGATACAGAACATTAGGATCTCTGGAGATGGACTTCTGACCTTGATTTTGTCCATGCTTTTCCACAATTTTTGTTCTCAAATCCTCAGACACTTCTTTGCTGCTCTTTCTCTTCTCCATGCTCAGTGTGGTACACAGAGAAACACAACAGAAAGTTTGAGTCAATTTTTCACCATTTTAACTGGTTGCCAGTGTGATTTCTATATTGTTAGCATCTGTTAATTGATACAGGTGAGTTTAATTACAAATTACAGGAGCATCACAAACTTGAAATGCAATCATTTCTTACAATTTTGAGAAGGTGCCAGTAATTTTGTCCAGTCCATTTTTGGAGTTTTGCGTGGAATGTGTCAGATTTGGTTTTTTTCCTCCACTTTCTTGTGTCATACCAATACAAACAAAAGAAATAAACATGAGAATGCCTAAAGATTAGTAATTGCAACAATTTTCTGGGCGAAGGGGTGCATTATCTGACAGAAATGGCGGTTTAAAGTTTAAAAATGTCATTATTTTTAAGATATTTCATTCAAATTGATTCTTTTTTTAGGGAAATTAACTGGCAAAATATTTATGTTAAAGCCAGAGTTTACGTTTTCTATTAAATTATAAATGCAATTACATTCCTAACTTAAAGGGACAGTCAATCAAAATTAAACTTTCATGATTCAGATAGAGCAGCAATTTTAAACAACTTTCCAATTTACTTCCATTAACTAAATGTGCAGTCTTTTTATATTTAAACTATTTGAGTCACCAGCTCCTACTGAGCATGTGCAAGAATAAGCGTGTACGCATTTGTGAATGGCTGATGACTGTCACATTGTACGTGTATGCATTTGTGATTGGCTGATGGCTGTCACATGGTACAGGGGGAGTGAAGACATAACTTTTAAAATTGTCAGAAAAAAAAACTACTACTCATTTGAAGTTCAGACTAAGTGCTATTGCATTGTCTTGTTATCTTGCATTTGTTGATTATGCAAATCAACTGTGTTGACTGGTCCTTTAAGTCCAAAGTTTTTCTTCATGATTTAAATAGGGATTGTAATTTTAAACAACTTTCCAATTGACTTTTATCACCAATTTTGCTTTGTTCTTTTCATATTCTTAGTTGAAAGTTAATTCTAGGATGTTCATATGCTAATGTCTTAGAGTTTGAAGACTGCCTCTAATCTGAATGCATTTTGACCATTAGAGGGCATTAGTTCATGTCTTTTATATAGATATAAGCTCATGCACTTGAAGTTACCCTGGAGGGAGCACTGATTGTCTAAAATGCAAGTCTGTCAAAAGAACTGAACTAAGGGGGCAGTTTGCAGAGGCTTAGATACAAGGTAAACACAGAGGTAAAAAGTCTATTTCTATAACAGTGTTGGTTATGCAAAACTGGGGAATGGGTAATAAAGGGATTATCTTTCTTTTTAAACAACAAAAATTCTGGTGTTGACTGTCCCTTTAAACTGCCCCCACTCCCACCTTGAGAGCTTTGCATGATATCATCAATAACATCACTGATGACATCACACATAACATTGACAATGACATTATCATTGACATCACTAATGAAAATTATACGCCTCTGTGTGTATATATATATAGTTTGTGCTAGAAATATATATAAATATATATATATATATATATATATATATAGTCCATATGTAGAAAGTAACAGCACCACTGCATCAATATTCTTAAAGGTGAATTATTTCTTTATTGGAGATATCACAACAAATAAAAGCGACGTTTCGGACCTACATGGTCCTTAATCATGCATAGTTAAAACACAGTAAAACACACATTTAAATATATATATAAACCAAAATTCATTAAAATTATGGGGGGAGATAAAAAACTGAAATTAAAATCCTCCATGTCTCAAAATTAAATCAATGTAAATAATGCTTAGGAAATTAGTACATCTAGGCAAGTATCCCCGCTTGCTTTTCCCCAGAAATTCTTAATATACAATGTTTCCAATGCACAAGAGAATTGTGGGTAAGATATGCAAATTAGATATGCAAATTCTTAGTTTTTTTGCTTCAAAAATACTGTTTTGACACAGCGATCCTTTTAAACAGGATTATGACAGCAAACCAGAAATCACTCACTAGACAAGCCTGTTTCGTTCTTTTTGGAACTCATCAGTAGGAGATAGATTTCTGGTTGCTGCATTGGAAAAGCATTAAAATTATGGGGGGAGATAAAAAACTGAAATTAAAATCCTCCATGTCTCAAAATTAAATCAATGTAAATATTTGCATAGGAAATTAGTACATCTAGGCAAGCAAAAAAAACTGAGAATTTGCATATCTAATTTGCATATCTTACCCACAATTCTCTTGTGCATTGGAAACATTGTATATTAAGAATGTCTGGGGAAAAGCAAGCGGGGATACTTGCCTAGATGTATTAATTTCCTAAGCAAATATTTACATTGATTTAATTTTGAGACATGGAGGATTTTAATTTCAGTTTTTTATCTCCCCCCATAATTTTAATGAATTTTGGTTTAACCATGAAAATAGCTTTTCCAATGCAGCAACCAGAAATCTATCTCCTACTGATGAGTTCCAAAAAGAACGAAACAGGCTTGTCTAGTGAGTGATTTCTGGTTTGCTGTCCTAATCCTGTTTAAAAGGATTGCTGTGTCAAAACAGTATTTTTGAAGCAAAAAAAACTGAGAATATGCATATCTAATTTGCATATCTTACCCACAATTCTCTTGTGCATTGGAAACATTGTATATTAAGAAATTCTGGGGAAAAGCAAGTGGGGATACTTGCCTAGATGTACTAATTTCCTATGCAAATATTTACATTGATTTATATATATATAAAAATCCCTAGAGATACATTTTTGTAACAATATAGGTGATGCCACTAGATAAATATGTTAGAGTTGTGTTGAAGGGTGAGCAGGCATTGTATGTGAGGAAGACGGGATGAGAGGAGGAAGTTGTGTGCATGGGAGAAGAAGACTAAGAGGGTGAGCAAGGGCTGGCATGTGAGGGATGGTGAGCTAAGAGCATAAGCAGTACTGTGTGTAAAGAAGAAGGGATGAGAGGATAAGGAGGAGGCTGTGATTAACAGGCAGGGGCTGTGTGTGATGTCAGAGATGAAGTAACCAATGATGTCATGTGTGATGCAAAGGTACCAAGGGGGAATGGGGGCAGTTTAAGTTAGAAATATCAGACTTAGGCCCTGATGATCGAAAAATGCTGCAGGGCGGAGATATATTTAAAAGGGAACCGACGTGATTTTGAGAAGGCCGGCTAAATATTCAAAAGTGCTGTCATTACTCTTTAAAGGCAGCATCGCTGAGAGGCGTTTTACTATCCATCTCAATGGGTGCCAATGCTTACGAAATATTCCAAGCAGCATCGGCACTGACATTGGCAATGTAAAGTAAAGGATCCCTTTTCAATACATAGCACACAACCTAATAAATATATTTATGTACCCCCAAACCAACATTACCCACCATCATAAACTAACACTACACTATTGAACCCCTAAACCACCAATAGCTCACTGCAATAAACTTCCTAACCTATTAACCCCTTTACCGCAAACAGCCAAAACAATAAACTTCCTAACCTATTAACCCCTATATCGCCAATAGCCCACTGCAAACACCCCCTACACTACTTTACCCCTTTACCACCAATACCCCCTGCGTCAACGGTTGACGGGATTGGCTGAGTGCTGATGATGGCACTGGAAGCGTAACACTGCAGAGAAAGGGACAGAAAGGCCCCTGGATAGCCTCATGGGGGTTGCCAATTAAGAGGAAACTGAACTCCGGTTCCGCCGCAAGTTTCCATGCAGCACGAGGGGAAGCACTGAGGCACATTGGTGAGCACACGCTTTTTAAATGTCGCTGGTCTAAACAAGGGGAAAGCTGTTATCCTATAATAGTGGTGTTAAGCACGCTTGGATTGCATGTCCTACTTGGGCTACATTAGAGATATCCTATTAGACTTTTGTTTGTGTTTAATATAGGAGAAGACTCAGAGCTGTTATCTTGGCAAAGGGAAGTAACACAAAGGCCTCTAGTTATGAAGGTCTGGCGGACCTGATCCGACAGTGCGGATCAGTTCCGCCAGACCTCGCTGAATACGGCGAGCAATACGCTCGCCGTATTCAGCATTGCACCAGCAGCTCACAAGAGCTGCTGGTGCAACGCCGCCCCCTGCAGACTCGCGGCCAATCAGCCGCCAGCAGGTGGGTGTCAATCAACCGGATCGTACTCGATCGGGTTGATTTTCAGCGATGTCTGTCCGCCTGCTCAGAGCAGGCGGACAGGTTATGGAGCAGCGGTCTTTGTGACCGCTGCTTCATAACTGCTGTTTCTGGCGAGTCTGATGACTCGCCAGAAATACGGCGCATCAAGCTCCATACAGAGCTTGATGCATATGCACCAAAGTATTGACTAAAAGGTTGCCAATAATGTTGTCACACATATATTTAACAAAAAATATTTTTTTAGACAAACCAGTGTTGGGTTTGCAATTGTTTGATATCCATGAGAGCAGAGTATTTTTATGTATATTTTGAACAAAATTTACCAAGGGTGCCAATATTAGTAGAGGGTGCTGTAATTATATACATACATATATCTATCTATCTATCTATCTATCTATCTATCTATCTATATATATATATATATATATATATATATATATACACGTTGGAGCCCTTTCCACTTAAATACCTTAAAACTTGTAACATAATTTTAAATCATTTTTAATATTTAATAATGTATGGAATAAGATTTCTATACATAGCTGTATATATATATACTGTATATATATACCTGTATATATGCATATAGTTATATAGGTATAGATATATATTTTACAAAAATATAATTTATATATATATATATATATATATATATATATATATATATATATATATATATATATATATACAGTCATACCACTTTGCCCCAAAAAATTGTTGCAGTTACAAATGTTTAGGCATTTTCATGTTTATTTCTTTTCTTTGTATTGGTACGACACAAAAACGTGACACATACCATGCAAACCTCCAAAAATGGAGTGGACAAAATTATTGGCACCCTCACTTTAATATTTGATAGCACACCCCTTGGAAAAAATAACTGAAATCAATCGCTTTCTGTAACCATCAATGAGTTTCTTACACCTCTCTACTGGAATTTTGGACCACTCTTCTTTCACCAACTGCTCCAGGTCTCTCAGATTCGAAGGGTTCCTTTTCCCAACTGCTGGTTTGAGATCTCTCCACAGGTGCTCTATGGGATTGAGATCTGGACTCATTGCTGGCCAGTTCAGTACTCTCCAGCGCTTTGTCTTAAAACATTTCTGGGTGCTTTTTGATGTGTGCTTTGGGTCATTGTCCTGCTGTAAGACACATGACCTCTGACGGAGACCCAATTTTCTGACACTGGGCCCTACATTGCACCACAGAATTATTTGGTAGTCTTCAGATTTCATAATGCCATGTACACAGTCAAGACATCCAGTGCCTGAAGCAGCAAAGCAACCCCAAAACATCAGTGAACCTCCTCCATGTTTGACAGTAGGGACTGTATTCTTTACTTTAAAAGCCTCATTTATTTTTCTGAAAACAGTAGAATGATGGGCTTTACCAAAAAGTTGTAATTGTGTTTCGTCTGTCCACAGCACATTTTCCCAAAAGGATTTTGGGTTCCTCAGGTAAGTTTTGGCAAACTCCAATCTGGCTTTTTTTATGTTTCTGTGTCAGCAGTGGGGTCCTACTGGGTCTCCTACCATAGCGTCCCTTTTCATTCAGATGGCGACGTATAGTGCAAGCTTACACATTTGTACCCTGTGCCTGAAGGTTAGCTTGAATTTGTCTGGAAGTTGATCGAGGTTCTTTATCCACCAACTTTGCTGCAATCTTTGATCAATTTTTCTCTTTCGTCCACGTCCAGGGAGATTAGTTACAGTGCCATGGGCTGTAAACTTCTTGGCAATGTTGCGCACAGTGGATACAGAACATTAGGATCTCTGGAGATGGACTTACCTTGATATTGTCCATGCTTTCCAACATTTTTGTTCTCAAATCCTCAGACACTTCTTTGCTGCTCTTTCTCTTCTCCATGCTCAGTGAGGCACACAGAGACACAAAACAGAAAGTTTGAGTCAATTTTTCACCATTTTAACTGGTTGCCGGTGTGATTTCTATATTGTTAGCACCTGTTAATTGATACAGGTGAGTTTAATTACAAATTACAGGAGCATCACAAACTTGAAATGCAATAATTTCTTACAATTTTGAGAAGGTGCCAGTAATTTTGTCCAGTCCATTTTTGGAGTTTTACGTGGAATGTGTCAGATTTGACTTTTTTTCTCCACTTTCTTGTGTCATACCAATACAAACAAAAGACATAAACATGAGAATGCCTAAACATTAGTAATTGCAACAATTTTCTGGGCGAAGTGGTGCATTATCTGACAGAAATAGAGGGGTGCCAATACTTTTGGCCATGACTGTGTATCTATCTATATATATATATATATATATATATATATATATATATATATATATATATATATATATATATTTATATATTTATATAAACATAAAAATACAATTTTCTTCTATGTGTAGGAGGACATTGAAAAGTAAAATATTCATAACTACCTTCGGGTTTAACATTGTAGGTTTTACACAGTGTCGGGTTAGCGCACAAGCTATAAGTATCAGGTTTTTTTAAAGCATGCTCCATTGAAGTGTATGTGTAGAAGAAGTTAAGACAGTCGCTATATCCGAAGTCCTGAAGTTAGCGCGCATCGGGTTATATAATGCTGATGTGTGGGCAGGTCAGCTGACATGGCTGAATATATTTTCATGAAACTTGGCATGTTATCAGCTTTTGACTTGATCTATTACCCTTTGGGGGTTTTAAGTTTAAAAATTTCATTATTTTTAAGTTATTTCATTCAAACTAATTTTATTTTTTAGGGAAATTAACTGGCAAAATATTTACGTTAAAGCCAGAGCTTACGTTTTATATTAAATTATAAAAGCAAGGACATTCCTAACTTAAAGGGACAGTCAAGTCCAAAAAAAAACTTTCATGATTTAAATAGGGATTGTAATTTTAAACAACTTTCCAATTTACTTTTATCACCAATTTTGCTTTGTTCCCTTCATATTCTTAGTTGAAAGCTAATTCTAGGAGGATGCATTTTGACCACTAGAGGGCATTAGTTCATGTCTTTCATATAGATAACATTGAGCTCATGCACTTGAAGTTACCCTGGAGGGAGCACTGATTGTCTAAAATGCAAGTCTGTCAAAAGAACTGAAATAAGGGGGCAGTTTGCAGAGGCTTAGATACAAGGTAAACACAGAGGTAAAAAGTCTATTTCTATAACAGTGTTGGTTATGCAAAACAGGGGAATGGGTAATAAAGGGATTATCTTTCTTTTTAAACAACAAAAATTCTGGTGTTGACTGTCCATTTAAACTGCCCCCACTCCCACCTTGAGAGCTTTGCATGATATCATCAATAACATCACTGATGACATCACACATAACATTGGCAATGACATCATCATTGACATCACTAATGAAAATTATAAACCTGTGTGTGTACAGTAAATATACAGTTTGTGCAGAAATATATATATATAAAATACCTAGAGATACATTTTTGTAACAATATAGGTGATGCCACTAGATAAATATGTTAGAGTTGTGTTGAAGGGTGAGCAGGCATTGTATGTGAGAAATCTTGATAAAGCCCAGAGAAGGGCAAAACGCGACGACTCCATGGCATTGTGATACTTCATAACATACTATAATATTTACTGAGTACTCAGGAACTGTGTATTATAACCCGGGTTATCTTTTGGAGAAATAATTATTTATTACAGCAACTATCGTGAGCTGGAGGTTTTCATCGATCCCTCAAACAGTTTCCTCTCCTGCGTGCATCAGCACTAAGTGCAGGTCAATTTTGGGCTTTAATATTGAAAGTCATAGATCATATCAAGGTTACATTGCAAGATAACCCCAATTGGAACGCTACCAATAACAACTACTCAATCTGTGAGATCTGTGACATATGTTTGCTACATGAATTGGACACATTAATGCTATTTTGCTACACTTACTTAAAGGCTTATTTTTATCCATATACAGCAAAGGCTTCATATTAACAGCAATTTCAAGTACTAACTTGCAGTTTAGATACTGTTATTTTTTCGCTCGTTTATGACTGTAAGCAATTTGCCAGATTCATTTTTTCACTGTTTTTATATATTTTTCTAGGGAGACGTCCCTTTAACTATTTTTTAAAATTGTGTATTTTAAATAAACATTTGTTATAGTACTTATTATTGGAAGTGTTGATATTTTCAGCCTTTGGCGCCCTCTCTATACCCCACCCATTTTTTGTACAAATTGTATGTGAGGAAGACGGGATGAGAGGAGGAGGAAGTTGTGTGCATGGGAGAAGAAGACTAAGAGAGTGAGCAAGGGCTGGCATGTGAGGGATGGTGAGCTAAGAGCATAAGCAGTACTGTGTGTAAAGAAGAAGGGATGAGAGGATAAGGAGGAGGCTGTGATTAACAGACAGGGGCTGTGTGTGATGTCAGTGATGAAGTAACCAATGATGTCATGTGTGATGCAAAGCTACCAAGGGGGAATGGGGGCAGTTTAAGTAAGAAATATCAGACTTAGGCCCTGATGATCGAAAAGTGCTGCAAGGCGGAGATATATTTAAAAGGGAACCGACGCGATTTCGAGAATGCCGTCTAAATATTCAAAAGTGCTGTCATTACTTTTTAAAGGCAGCATTGCTGAGAGGCATTTTACTATCCATCTCAATGGGTGCCAATGCTTACAAAATATTCCAAGCAGCATTGGCACTGACATTGGCAATGTAAATGTAAAGGATCCCTTTTAAATACATAGCACACAACCTAATAAATATACTTATGTACCCCTAAACCGACATTACCCACCATCACAAACTAACACTACACTATTGATTATTAACCCCTTTACCACCAACAGCCAAAACAATAAACTTTCTAACCTATTAACCCCTATACCGCCAATAGCCCACTGCAAACACCCCCTATACTACTTTACCCCTTTACCACCAATACCCTCTAACCTATTAACCTCTATATCACCACAACCCCCAAATACAAACTACCCCTACACTACTTAACTACCTAACAGCTAAACACACAAGACCCCTAGCCTAATATCCCCTAAGTTACACAAAATAACAAACACTATATTTACTGAAAATAAAAAAACAAATTACTAAAAAGAAACAAAGCACTACCAAAAATAAAAAAAACACACAGATATGTCTATACTAAAACTTAAGTCCCCTTTAAAACAAACAAAAAAAACCATTCAAATTAAAAAAAACTTTTAGCTCTTTTTCACATAAAAAATCTAGAAACCTATTCTACGATAAAAGTAAAAAACCTACTCTAAAAATGTCCCTGAAAAGGGCATTTGGTAAGGCATCGCCTCAAAATAATTGCATCTCTTTTGCAATTAAAAAAACAAAACAAAAGAAATCCAGGAGCAATTATAGACAGGCAGTTTGGTAAAGGTCTTGTCCAGTTAATACTATAGGACAGTGCAAACAGAAAAGTAGCAAGATAAGGTGAACCCAGGCAGGAGACAGATATAGGTAGGATGGCCTAGGTAAGTAGTCAGCCAGGCAAAATAAAATGGTTCTCAGAAAACATATAGGATGAATGGGTATAGCAGATTGTGGCCAACATATCAGGTATAGTGTGGTCGGATGGTCAGGTGTTGTAGATTATAGCCTTTAGGGTAAGTATAATCTAAAATACCTTTTACCAAGCAGAGACGTGCTTGTGGAATAAATACATACCTGGCAGCTTGCTATCTTCTAGGTAAATGTAACTGTGTGACTGGCGGCACTGGGACATCATATTTTTGCCTTTTTTTAAGATTTGGTCTCAAAACCAAATCTAGAAATCCACGCTCAGTATATGCTCATACAAATAGGTTGTAATTATGAATTCCACATATATTATTAAGAATTAGATTGAGTGTTGTATACCAGAAAGCAAAAATACTCACTTGACCAATGGATTTAGATGGGAGCAAACCATTTCACATACCTAAACCAAGAGTTACCCTAAACTAGTTACATACAACTACCAAGTACAAGGTAATCTCAAAGCCCTTCAATCTCATAACATGGGAAAAGTCTCTATGTGACCCAGAAATGTACATAGCCGTAGCAGAGAAAAAGCTAATGACAAAACATATAAACTGATAATTCATCACAGTAGTAGACTTCTATGCTATCAAGCAGGAGGGTGTTGGGTTATTGTTTTCCTAGAGCGTGAAAATGTGTCTTCTCCATTAAGGCTTACACAATAGGTCTTCCCTCAGTGGCGACTGTTAAGATAAATTAGAGGAAGTTAAAACATCCTGAATACCAGGAAGGAGCCAGGGATTGGATTTTTTTTTTTAACTTATATAAACAGACGAACAGCGGAGTTTGATTGACCACTCCTAGTCTGTGTCTCTTGTAGATAAAAGTGTTTACATCAGTTAAGTAATACAGCTATGAGCCTTAGCTAGCATACTCCTTCTGTAACCAGTAGTCAGCTGTGAAAGTGACTGGCTGCTGAAAGCGATACATGGGGAGTGGTTGATCACAAGACTGATAAAGAGTAGTTATATGGAAACAAAGAAAGCAGTCCCTTCTATTTATTAGTCTAAAATAAAAAAAACTTTGCGAAGAGTACGTTGATCCATATCAAGAGAAGCCAGAGAAGAATCATAACGTTCAATAGTGTTCCAGAACCATGGACAGGAGCTATGCAATGGCCAAATTTGGACTGGAGTCCAAAGATATCCTTAGGTCTACTCAGAAAGACTGTTGGTACTACTGCAAATATTTTTTCCTCTTCACCTCTATCATCCAGTTTCTCATCATCCTTAGCCTAATACTCTTCATGCTTTATGGCAATATGCACACTGCCACTGACGAACGTTTACAGACCGTAGAGCAGCTCAACCAGGTGCTCCTGTTGAAGAACCAGAACTTGAATGCAAACTACAGCAAAGTACAAACTCAGATAAACAATACAGAAAAGGAGAAGAACGCTTGCAATGCCTTGTTACAAGGAAAAAAGCAAGAGGTGGACACCATGAACAAGACTTTGCAGATTCAGATGGTCAAAATGGTAAGTGTGTTTAGAATGTGAGCAATAACTACATGGTGTTTTCTTGCAAACATTTCACATAGTAACTGTTGAGTACCCTCCTCAATTTATATCCCTTAGAAATTAAAGCCTAATATGAAAAAAAAATCAGTTAACTAAAATCTACTAAAATTTCCATTTAAACTAAATTGTACACCTCCCATTAAATACCTTAGAGCTGTGTAAGTTGATTAGTTACTTTAACATTAGAAAGTATAATTACAAAAACCCTTTATAGAGCAAAAATAAAGTGACGATTCAGAGACCAACATACTTAATTCTTTTCATAAACGTTTATGTTATACTTTTTTAGAATTAGTGTAGTGTAGTATGTGTTTGTCATTATCATCTAGGTTTAATTGTGTGCTATGTGACAATGGTATTGCTAACTTGTCTGTTCTTAACCCGGGCATCACAATGTATGTATCTCTGCTAAATATTCTATTTGTGTTTGTGTAACATTGTGTGTCTATTTGTCAATGTCTAAGAATGTTAGTTTGTGATTTGATGAGTGGTTTGTTAATAATGTCTCCCTAATACTATATATCTATATCAGTGTCTGTGAATTGTGTATATGAAAATGTATGCATCTATATCAGTATCTGTGTGTAAATATTTAAAGGGACACTGAACCCAAATTTTTTTCTTTCATGATTCAGATAGAGCATGGAATTTTAAGCAACTTTCTAATTTACTCCTATTATCATTTTCCTTCATTCTCTTGCTATCTTTATTTGAAAAAGAAGGCATCTAAGCTTTTTTTGTTCAGAACTCTGGACAGCAGATTTTTATTGGTGGATCAATTTATCCACCAATCAGCAAGAACAACCCAGGTTATTCACCAAAAATGGGCCGGCATCTAAACTTACATTCTTGCATTTCAAATAAAGATACCAAGAGAATGAAGAAAATTTGATAATAGGAGTAAATTAGAAAGTTGCTTAAAATTTCATGCTCTATCTGAATCACGAAAGAAAAATGTTTGGGTTCATTGTCCCTTTAAGTCATAGAATAAGCATTTGAATCCTGATTGCAAAGGTAAATGAATTGAGCTTTAAGGGAGCACGTCTCACAGGGGGCCTGATATTCAAAACTTTGCTGCCATGGAGAGAAATCACACAAAATCTTTTGGATTTTTTTTAAACATTGTATTGTAATGTAGGAGTTTCTGTTTCACATAAAGAACACTACATAGCAACATACACATTTCTCAAGATAACATTTTCTGTTTCTATTTTTTTTAAGGGACTTATAATATCTCGCCTGAGCAGCGAGGTTTTCAATATCAGGTCCAGAGAGTTTGAGGTTTAACATGGTGAGACTTTGTGGCTGCCTTTCTAACAATATGTGTATTTTTGTATATATTAATATTTGTATCAGGGAGTATCTGTGTTTGGGTGTGGTCGTATCAGCATAGGATGTGGTCCTGTTTGCATCTCTGGATGTATTTGTGTATCACTGTGTCTGTGTGCTTTTGTGTGCATTTTATGTTTTTTTTTTTTCAGTCTACGTGTTTGCATATCAGTATATCTGTGTGTTTGGGTCATTGCTTGTATTTCATAATATATGCAAAAATACCTCTGTGTCTGTGTTTGTATTTTAAAAAGAATATGACTGTCTGTATAACTTTGTACTTATTTGCATATCTATTTTTGATAAACTGCATGCCTGATTGTATATTTGGGCATTTTTAGGTGTCTGTGAATTTGTATTAGTAACTTCTCTGTGTATATTTGAGTATATCTGTGTATTCCAACATGATGTGTATATATATATATATATATGTATGTGTGTGTGTGTCTGAAAAAAGGGAGAGTATCCCTGAAACGTCACGTTTTAAAGGGATATGAAAACCAAAATTCTTCCTTCATGATTCAGCTAGAGCATGCAATTTTAAGCAACTTTCTAATTTACTCCTATTATCAAATTTTATTTGTTCTCTTGGTATCTTTATTTGAAAAGCAGGAGTCCCCAATTTTTGGTTCAGCACCTGGTAGCGCTTGCTCATTGGTGGATAAATGTTAGACAAAAAAGTGCCTTTACATTGCGGTCTTCGGGAACTGTGTGTTCCCTGTAAATATACTGTATATGTATATGCTTATGTACATACAGTATATATTCATGTGTTAATATGTGTATATACACATATAAACACATAAATATATGTGTATATATTCATATACCTTTATATTTACACTTTGCTGACCATCCCTGCGCGACATCCCCTGTGCTACGCTAGTTCTCATTCCGTGTCTGACGACATGAGAACGAGTCTCCCGTTGGAGCCTATGGAAGCGCACTCTCGTGAGCACAATACTTCCATGCAATGCAAACACTAGATTGCGTTTGCATTGCACCTCACTTGTAATACCAGCGCACATTTGCGTGCGCTGGTATTACTAAGTTGAGCGCAAATATTGCTTTCACGGAAGCAATATTTTGCGCTTAAATTGTAATCTGGCCCTAAATTGTTTACAAATAGCACCTCTGCCTTTATTTTGGCCATTGAATTAGCTGTTTTTGCCTGTTGTATCCCTACCTATATTGAAACTTGTAATACTTAAAGGGACATTAAACCCAAATTTTCTCTTTCATGATTCAGATAGAGAATACAATTTTAAACAACTTTCTGATATACTTCTGTTATCTAATTTGCTTCATTCTCTTGATATTCCTACCAGAAACTTGGATTCCACCAGTCTTTTCAAGGGGTATATTTCAGAACTGCCCATAATTTGCAAAATCATGTAATTTGTGTTAAAAAATGAAAGTGTTAACTAACTTTAAAACATGTATCTTGTATACAATGGAATGCATAATCTATTAATAAATATATATATATATATATATATATATATATATATATATTAAAATAACATTTAAATGTGGTATTTCTTTAATGTCCTTTTAAATTTAAAAACATAAATAAAATAAAAAATACCATATACCCCACCCTGGCCATAGATTTCTTCATTATTATATAGTGTTTGCACTAAGAATTTTATAAAGAATACTCACATAATTTCTAACACTGATATCCACATTTAGTATATATCTACGCCTAAAATATGTTTTGCTCACTTGCATGGCCAGGGGGACAGATTTTAGAAATAGAATTAATCAAAATGAAAGATATTCTTCTATACAAACAGACTTCAAATCAGTCGTATTCTAGACATATATATGGTCTTGCAAATGGCATAAATCTATAGAAATATACAGACTCAGAAGCAAATTTATTGGAAGAACAATCTATTCCCACCTTTGTAGTTCTAGATGGTAAAAATTTGCAATAATAAAAAATCGCTGACCACATATTTAAATATCAGGGTTTCGGGATGTATTAGGTTCTATTGCCTAATACTACTTTAGCTTTACAGTTTTAAACTGGCCATCCAAAGCTGGAAATTTAAATGTCAAGTATTTTTGTGAAGATTTTACTGAACACCTACTAAAATACTGGACACCTGGTAACCCTACGTACTCAACAGATGGCCCTAGTGCAAAACTTTTTTTGGGCCTCCCCAAAGCTAAGTACTACTCAATAGTAATAACATGTATGCTTCTCTCTATAATGATTTTGAGTATATATATATATATATATATATATATATATACATACATACTTGTATACATATATATGTACTGTATATATATATATATACTGATAATGAGCATGCTGCACTTTATAATGATACTAAGTACATTGCCCTGAATAAATATGATGAGTGTGTATACTGATGAATATGCTGTGCTGTATAATGACAGAATATCTTTACACTTAGGGGTAGATTTAACAATGTCTGTCCGACATGATACGCTGTAGCATATCATGTCCGACAGACATCGCTGAATGCCGACAGCATTCAGCACAAGTAGTTCACCAGAACTGCTTGTGCAATGCTGCCCCCTGCAGATTCACGGCCGCTAGCAGGGGGTGTCAATCAGCCCGATCATATAGGATCGGGTGGATTGAAGACCGCAGTCTCAGAGGCAGCGAGCAAGTTATGGAGCAGCGGTCTTTAGACCGCTGCTTCATAACTGCTGTTTCTGGCGAGCCTAAAGGCTCGTGCAGAAACAAGGGCCGAATCTACCCCTTATAGTGAACACGCTGCAC
Source organism: Bombina bombina (assembly GCF_027579735.1). Taxonomy (NCBI): domain Eukaryota; kingdom Metazoa; phylum Chordata; class Amphibia; order Anura; family Bombinatoridae; genus Bombina; species Bombina bombina. The sequence continues at coordinate 713,249,551 of NC_069500.1, forward strand.
TATATATGTATCTATACACAGATAAAGACTACATAGGCACACAACTATGTATAGACTGACAGCTATGACCCTCCTCCTGGGCCCTGGTGTGACTGCCCCTGCCCCTGCCCCTAGGATCTCCACTGCTCTTCCTTAACCTTAGCTGGCAATAGAATGCATGAGCTAGATGCTCCCTAGTTTTTAGTTGGGACAGCCATGAATTATACAGTGTGATTTTAGGTTGGTGTCTCTCACTCCTTTTTCTCTTTCACAGACTCAACTGACAGCGGCACTTGCACATGCACAGGCAGTTGGGATCCCATGTAAAACCTGCATTGAGAGGTTGAACATTTTAAATATCTCCTGCTATGGTAAGAAACTAGTCCTTGTCAAGGGTTGTAACTGCAGGGTACTCAGAGGTCTGAAGCCCACCTGGCTCTACAATCAGTATTGGTTTTGCTACAGGGGGCCTGGGCTGCACCTCTGTATGCTGCGACTGGAAAACATGGCCCATAGTGTAAGAAAATTTATGGATTTTCATTTACAAATATGGCAGCAGGGTTACAACATGGCAGTCACAAAGTGGCCATACAGCAAAACCTGCCACCATATTTGTACAAGAAGGCTGCACAACTGCGCATCTTCTGATGCAGACTAACCAAGGGGGAGTCATAATGCTGGCTTAGCTTCTGCTGTTTATAATGAGCCAGAAAGGGCACTATTGAAATGGGGGGCTGTCACAGGCTTTGCCCTGAGGCCACAGTGTGATAACAAACAAATCTATTTGCAGATGAAGGAAGTTTCTCAACCAGCATTATATTTCTGCATAAATCTGTCTAATTAGAAAGTAATCACAAGAAAACATTTAGAGAAAATAGCTAGAGTTGTAAATGAGTTTTCATTACACATTAGCAAACACACATCAGATGTGTATGAGTTGTGATACTTGTGTTATCCTTTATTATTTTAAATCAGTTATTAATTCATTCCTGGGTGAAATGTGTGTATTGCTGCATGTGTGTGCATAGCTACAGTATATATTAAATAACAGTAAGTCTATTCTTGCTACTGCACCACGTATGTTTGACCTTTAGCTACTCCTATATTGCTTTAAGCAATATCCTCCCTATTTTCCTTCTAATTGCCATACAGACCTTTCTGCTGCAATTCCTATTGCTTCATCTTATCATTCCTGTATTTTGCTTTCGAGTCATATAACTGTCCCTTATTACTCCATGCAAAACTTTCTCATACCATCTTATATTAAAAGGGCAGTGTGCTGTAAAGTTTTCTTTAATGTGCTCCCAATAATTTATTTTACCTGCAGGAGTGCATTACAAATGGTTTACAAATTGCTCCTTTACCTTTATTTTGCTGTTTGAAAATTATCCTTTTACCTGCTGAAATTTACACCTATACTGAAAATGTCAGTACTGCAGTAATAGGCACAGAAAAACTGTGTAAACAAGAGGAAGCAGAAGATATCTGCCATTTTCAATTGGACTGTCAAGGGCCCGATGATCGAAAGTGCTGCAAGGCGGCAATATATTTAAATGGAATCTGATGCGATGTCCAGAATGCTGGCAAAATATTAAAAAGTGCCAACATTACTTTTTAATGGCAGCTTTGCAGAGGAGGGCTTTACTATACATAGCAATAGGTGGCGATGCGGATGAAATATTCCAAGCAGCATCAGCGCCGACATTGGTGATGTAAAGTAAAGGATCCCTTTAAAATACATAGCACACAGCCCAATAAATATACATGTGTACCCTTAAACTGACATAACCCACTACGGCAAACTTACCCATTACTACTTAACCCCCTAAACCACCAATACTCCACGACAATAAACTTTCTAACCTATTAACCCCTAAACCACGAATAGCCCACCACAATAAACTTCCTAACCTATTAACCCCTATACGTCACAACCCCCCAAGACAAACACCCCTAACCTATTAAGCCCTACATCACCACAACCCCCCAACGCAAACTACTCCTACACTACTTCTACCTAACCCCCACCTCTAAGCCAACACTCCCTAAGTTACAAAAAATAACAAACACTAAATTCACACAAAGGGCTAGGTTACAAGTGGAGCGCTAATTTATTGCGTGCCCTCAAATTGGCAAAATAGTGTGATAAATAACCAGCCATTACAAGTGGCTGGTTATTGCTACCACAAGCTCGCGGTAGCAAGTAGCGCTTAGAAAATTAACCAGAGATACTATCTCTGGTTAATTTTATAAATGTGCCCCAAATGCCCCCAAAATACAGTGTAGTGTATTTTATTAAAAAAAATTGTAGCATTTATATTTTTTAATAAAATAACTGCACTAGGCAGTATTTTTGGGGTAAAGTTGGCGGGAGCGGGGAGTTAGAAATAAAGCAGCACTGAAAAGAGCATTTACATTGAGGTGTATGGGAACTGTATGTTCCCAAGTTTATATATACTGTACGTATATGCTTTTATACTTATATATTTATATATTTATGTGTTAATATGTGTATATACAGATATTAACACATAAATATATATGTATAGAATCATATACATATATATTTACAATTTGCTGCCATCGCTGTGCGACTTACTCCCTTTGTTGCGCTAGTTCTCACGGCATGAAAACGCGGCTTCTATTGGAGCCTATGGAAGCGCGTTTTCGTGAGCACAATGCTTCCAAGCAATGCGAACACGAGCTCGCGTTCACATTGCTGTCAACTTGTAATACCATACCAGCACACATTAGCGTACGCTGGTATTACTCCACTTGTAATCTGGCCCAAAATAAGAAAAACTAACAAAAAAAACATCACTACTAAAAATAAAACAAACACAGTTATACTAAAACTAAGGCCCCCTTTAAAAAAAAAAAAACACCCCAAAATAAAAACCATGTACTAACACTATAAGTTTATAATGCAATAGCCCTTAGAACGGCTTTTTGTAAGGCATTGCCATAAAGTGACTTAGCTCTTTTTCTAAACCTACTCTAAAAATTGCACTGAAAAGGGCCTAAAGTGAACATAGCTCTTGTGCCCCAACCCCCCCCCCCCAAAAAAAAAAACAACCTATACTAAAAAAAAAAACTTAGAAAGATTGCGCTTGGTATAACAAGTCATTGGAATCACATTAAGAGGAAGCAATTTTACAGTACGTTGTCCCTTTATTTCCCATAACTGGGGTAGGTGGTTAGTCCCTAAGATTCACCAAGTAAAAAACCCTCCAGGTTTTTATCACTATGCCTAAAGTCATTACATGAGTGCACAATTTCATTATACAAATTGGAAAACAAAATTAAAGGGACAGTCAACTCCAAAATTATTGTTAATTAAAAAAATAGATAATCCCTTTATTACCATTTCCCCAGTTTTGCATAACCAACACTGTTATATTAATATACTTTTTACCTCTGTGATTACCTTGTATCTAAATCTCTTTTGACAGCCCCCTGATCACCTGGCTATTTATTTATTATCTATTGACTTGCATTTTAGCCAATTAGTGCAGTGTCAGCCACAACTCCTCGGGCGTGAGCACAATGTTATCTACATGGCCAACATGAACTAGCAGTCTCTTGCTGTGAAAAGCAAATACAAAAAATAAAAAAGCATGTGATAAGAGGCTGTCAGTAGTGGCTTAGAAACAGGCAGAAATGTAGAGGTTTAAATGTTATAAAGAATATTACTATAACAATGTTGGTTGGGCAAAACTGGGTAATGGGTAGTAAAGGCATTATCTATCTTTTTAAACAATAACAATTTTGGTGTTGACTGTGCCTACTGTATTTTCACATAAGACAAAACAAGTATGGTATAAAATAAATATATTACATCATGTTATCTTACAGCAATATATTGCTCTTTTACTAACTCATTTCTATGAATCAGCAATTAGTAGAAAGCTTGCATAGACTACTGGTACTCCGTGCACCTTTTCTGCTTCATGTAATCTTTCCTGTATTTCACTGTAATCCTGTTCTCTATAAACCCTTTATTAAAGGGACATAAAATCCTATTTTTTTCTTTCATAATTCAGATAGATTGTGTGACTTGAAACAACTTTCCAATTTACTTCTATTGTCTAATTTGTTTTGTTCTCTTGATATCCTTAGTTGAAATTGATACATAGGTAGACTCATGAGCTGCTTATTGGTGGCTGCACATATTTGTCTGTTGTCATTGGCTTTCAGTGAGCTCCCTGTAGTGAATTTCTGCTTCTTCAACAATGTATACCAAGAGAACGAAACAAATTAGACAATAGAAGTAAATTGGAAAGTTGTTAAAAATTGTATCCTCTGTCTGAATCAGGAAATACAATTTCTGGGTTTTATTTTTCTTTAAATCAAACAGCACTTCCTCATACCTCTTTATTATGAATTCATATAGTAAAAACTGATTTCTATTTAAAAAACAAAAAACAAATCAATCCTTATAGCATTTCCTGATAACTACACAGGAATTTATCTTATCTTCAATATGATATTGGAAAATGCTAAATAAATGTTGTTGTTTTTTACCCCCTATTTTCTGAGCAGCTGAGAGACTCACTATGCGTGAAGAGAAGAATATCATTGATTTTGAGTACAAAAACTACAAAGAGAACTGCACCAAGACTATTAGCATTGTGACTGAAAGGGAACAGCAGGCTCACTCAGAGAGAGAGAAATATCGTTTGGATAAGATAGATGTTAGAAACAAGATGCTCGATGCACAGGAAGAGCTGTTAAAATTCAGAAGTTCTTGTGCATCATTTGAAGACAAGTTTAACAGAGAGATCCAGCGCATGAAAGATAATTATGACGCAACAATTAGCAAATATACATCCAGCTTTAGTGATAGGGATCAAAGAACCTTACAAAACTGTAATCCATTTACTAGTGAAATTCAACATAAGATAGAGACAGCTCTGATCAATCTCAGACAGGATATCATTAGTACCACCAAGGAGAACACCTATTTGAAGGTAAGCAAAGATCGTGCTGAAGAGAACAAGAAACAGTGCGATCAAGAGAAGACAACAATCTTGGGAGAAAAGAAGTCAGCGCTAGATAATATGCAGCGTAATTGGGATACAGAGATAAAGAAAGCTTATGAGGAAAAGGACTTTCTCAGAAAGGAGAAGGATGAGACCAGCAAACAGCTGAAAGAAAAAACAGACTCTCTCACCACTATAAAAACCCAACTGGAGAGCAAGATGAGGGAACTGCAGCACTGCCTGAAAATGGTAGGTGTCACATTGATGTATTAGTCTAACAGAGCAGAAGTGACATTTTGTGTTGGGCGTTGAGGAAAATAGTTTTTGTTTGTTTGTTTGTTGTTGTTGTTTTTTACATTTTATTGCACCAAAATATATCAAATCAAACTACCACGTAAGTAAAATAGAATTTATGCAAAGTTAAATATAGATATTTTAAAAATGGAGCAAATCTTTGCACAGTACAACTTCATATACAGAAATGTCTTTCAGGTTAATATAATAAGTTTATAATAAACTTCTGGAGAAAAGCACTGGACTAGATCCAAATACGAAACTCTGAGTGACTCTGGTCTGGTGTCACACTAAGTGGACTATATGAATTGCAATTGTATTGCCTTTGGTTGATAATTTATGTTTTTAAATTAACATATTGCCTCAATTTTTTTCAACAGATTCCAAGTTCGAATATGGTACCTCCGCTCACAAATCCATTTGGTTAACACAAACAGCACAGCCATGTGGGTAAATTTGGGGCCTGCTTTCATTTAAATTTGGGAAGTCATATTATCGATAATTAATTTTGGTATAAAATGTATACATTTTCCTTGACTTTAAAACTAGCTTTAGCAAAGACTGTAAGAACCTAAATGGCCAATTTTAATTCCTTCAAAACAAGTAATTGAAAGGACCATTACATAAAGTATAAGTGCATGGATGGTCAATAAATGCATAATAAAAGACAATGCAATAACACTTTCAAGTGAGTAGTAGATTTTTGCTGACAAATTTCTAAGTTACTTCTATTTTCAGACAGCAATCAGCCAATCACAAAAGGCATATATGTATGTATTGTGAAATCTTGCACATGCTCAGTAGAAACTGGTGCCTGAGATATTGTACATATAAAAAGATTGTGCACATTTTCATAGTGGAAGTAAACTGGATTTTTTTTTGTTTTGTTTTAATTGCATGCTCTATTTGAATAATGAAACTTTAATTTTGATTTTAGTGTCCATTAAGGGGACATGAAACCCAAACCTTTTATTTCATGATTCACATATAGCATACAATTTTAAACAACTTTCCAATTTATTATCTAATTTGCTTAGTTCTCTTGGCATCCTTTGTTGAAAAGCATATTTAGGTAGAATCAGGAGCGGGGAGCTAGCTGCTGATTGATGGCTGCACATATATGCCTCTTGTTATTGGTTCATTGGATGTGTTCAGCTAGCTCCCAAGAGATTACAATGTAGTACAGGGCTGCCTAAACTATCGGCCCATTGAAGGTTTTTTTGTGTAGCCCTTACCACAACTGAACAGAAAACAGACATTAGCAACTTGTTATGGAAAAAGCAATTCAACCACACTTCTCATTGGCTAATTAACCACATGTGTAGTATATACAGTTACACTAATTTCATTAATAGTAACTAAATTCCTTTGTCATTTTTAATTAAAGATGTTATTATAATCTAATTTTATTCTGAGGAATTATCTTTAGTAGAAGTGTAAATTATGTAATGTGGCCCCGACATACAAAAAAGTTTAGGCACCTCAATGTAAAATATTAAAGGGACAGTAAACACAATTGATTTTTTCTTATACAACATGCCATATAAACATGATTTATACAATGCACATATATCCTTTTTTTACAGTGTAAACATTACACTTGATTATGCACTATTTTATCCTCCGTCATAGCTGTGGGCAGATTATGCTATCAAACAGTTATGGACATCGCCATAGACGATAATGAAGGTGTGCTCCTGCTATGCTGTGTCTGCCAGATTCCCTGAACAGGCCTACAGCGCATGCACGGTCTCACCACTGACACAGCGCCACACACATGCACCATAGTAAACAGTGGATCACAATACTATTAGCTGTGTTCTTGTAAGCAATGCATGGAATTTGTGAGTGAGACCCTTTTCAGAAAATAGCAAAAGCTGTTTTAAAGGGACAGTCTACACCAGAATGTGTATTGTTTTAAAAGATATATAGTCCTTTTATTACCCATTCCCCAGTTTTGCATAACCAACACAGTTATATAAATACACTTTTTACCTCTGTGATTATCTTGTATCTAAGCCTCTGCAAACTACCCCCTTATTTCAGTTCTTTTGACAGGCTTACATTTTAGCCAATCAGTGCTAGCTCCTAGGAACTCCACGTGAGTGAGCACAGTGTTATCTATATGACACACATGAACTAACACCCTCTAGTGGTGGAAAAACGGGAACAAATGCATTCAGATAAGAGGCGGCCTTCAAGGTCTGAGAAATTAGCATATGAACCTCCTAGGTTTAGCTTTCAATTAAGAATACCATGAGAACAAAGCAAAACTGGTGATAAAAGTAAATTGGAAAGATGCTTAAAATTACATGCCCTATCTGAATCATGAAAGTCTGTCCCTTCTTGTGGGCTGTACTACTCCCTACTACAAAATCTCTCTAGTAGGTGTGGCCAATGGGGGTAGCAGGTTTACAAAGACAAAGATATGATTAAATAATTATAAAATACATTTAGTTTATTCAAAAGTGTTATATATTTCTCATTTAACAAAATACCTGAATGTAGTTGTGCAGCCATACAGTGGTTTACTGAAACTTTAATATAAGATACATCCTTACAGAAATTAAAATCTAGTTATGAGAGATACAGTCTCTGGAGGTTTACAATTTTGTTATATAATGGTGAACCCTGTACCAATTAGATTGCAGCCTGAGCCTTTTAATGGCAGATCCTATCAATATAGTGGCATAATTGACACATACAATCAAGTAACAACTTCAATTCTAAAGGTATAATGGTAAACTTTGTTTCAGCAGATGCATTACCTTCAGTTGAATTGCTATACTCAACAACAAAAAGCTTGCAATATAGTATCAAATCACTATATAATATATTTGAGATTTAGATATTCAATGTATAGAATAAACTCTTTGCCTACCAGATAAAGCTGCAATGCATTTAAAGACAATGTGCTGCAACCCTCTGGCAGTCAAGGTGTTAAATTCATAGGCCCATATTAGAAATAGAGCTCTATTGATAGCACGCACTGGTATTACAAGTTCATGGTTAAAAAGATTCACCAGAGAATGGCTGCACTAGACATCGCTCATATTGTAAGTTATGTGTTCCGTTCAAGAGCACCACATAACAGCTCTAAAAAACGTTAGTGTGACTGGAGACCTTTAGTAAAGTGTTAGGGCTATAATAAAAATATACACTCACATATAAGATTTAAGATTTTTAAGAAAAAATAAATAACATATATATATATATATATATATATATATATACACACACATACGCATATAAAGGGGCCCATTTATGAAAGTGTGAGCGGACATGATACGATGTAGCGTATCATGTCTGCCGCACATTGATAAATGGGGCGATGTCAATCAGCCTGATCGTATAGGATCGGGCAGATTGATGTCCGCAGCCTCAGAGCATGCAGACAAGTTATGGAGCAGCTTCACAGCTGCTGTTTCCGGTGAGCCTCAAGGGGGCATCAAGCTCCATTCAGAACTTGATAATTCGGCCCCATAGAAAGATACATTCATTCCTATTTCTCTCTCTCTCTCTCTCTCTTTAAATAGAACAAAGCTACTTAAACTAGAAATAAAATATATTCATTCATTTTTTTTTCTCTCTCTCTTTCTCTCTCTCAGTGATTTGCTCTTGAGAATGCTTTTTGCTTTCCGTCCAAATTGGTCGACGAGTTTCTCAAGTGATTACAATACAGTGCTTGATTGATTTGTTTGCTAAAAAGCCAATGCTGCAAACAAGTTTTATAGCCGCAAAAGTACCTGTTATCAAAATAGAAACTGGGAGGTCTCCTCAAACTGACACATACAATAGCCCATTCTCATATTTTAATGTTACAGGAATGCTGTATTTTTCTAACCCCTATGTTCACTAAGCAAATAAAATACTAATTTGCATGTGTGACATTAAAGGGAAAGTCTACTTGAAAATGTTTATTGTTAAGAAAGATAGATAATCCCTTTATTACCCTTTTCCCTAGTTTTTCAAAACTAACACTGTTAAATTAATATATTTTTTACCTCTGTGATTACCTTGTATCTAAGCCTCGGGAGACTGCCCCCTTATCTCAGTTCTTTTGACAGACTTGCATGTTAGCTAATCAGTGCTGCCTCACAAATAACTCCACAGGAGTGAGCACAATGTTATCTATATGGCACACATGAATTACCAGTGTCTAACTGTGAATAACTGTCAAAATGCCAGGTTTAGCTTTCAACAAAGACTATCAACAGAACAAAGCAAATTTGATGATAAAAGTAAATTGGAAAGTTGTTTAAAATCACATGCCTTATCTGAATCATAAAAGTTTAATTTGGAATTCATTGTCCCTTTAATCTATTCTGATCAGACTACATCCTCATTAACCATATCAATGCAATAGGTATCTTGGCATGATGGACATACTTCTATAGTCACTTCAGGATATCAACATCTACAAATGGCGTGTTTTTATTTTTAATTTTTAATATTTGATTAGAAATCACACTAGCACTGTCGTGAATATCACTCGCAGTATACTGGTGTTATTAAAATTGTGTTTATAAATCACATTAACAGTGTAATCCATTTCCATCGGCACTCCTCCTAACCCATCTGAATGCTTATTTTATGTTGTCAGGATGGGCAGACTGTGCAAGGTTTTTCTATTGCTATATGGATGCTTTGCAAGTTGCAACTTTCGCAAGTATTTTTTTAAACATTATTTACAAGCACCTTTTCCATTTTAGTGTGAACTGAAAGCAAAATGGTGACTAGGAGTTTCTATGCAAAAAACAGAATTTATGTTTACCTGATAAATTACTTTCTCCAACGGTGTGTCCGGTCCACGGCGTCATCCTTACTTGTGGGATATTCTCTTCCCCAACAGGAAATGGCAAAGAGCCCAGCAAAGCTGGTCACATGATCCCTCCTAGGCTCCGCCTACCCCAGTCATTCGACCGACGTTAAGGAGGAATATTTGCATAGGAGAAACCATATGGTACCGTGGTGACTGTAGTTAAAGAAAATAAATTATCAGACCTGATTAAAAAAACCAGGGCGGGCCGTGGACCGGACACACCGTTGGAGAAAGTAATTTATCAGGTAAACATAAATTCTGTTTTCTCCAACATAGGTGTGTCCGGTCCACGGCGTCATCCTTACTTGTGGGAACCAATACCAAAGCTTTAGGACACGGATGAAGGGAGGGAGCAAATCAGGTCACCTAAATGGAAGGCACCACGGCTTGCAAAACCTTTCTCCCAAAAATAGCCTCAGAAGAAGCAAAAGTATCAAACTTGTAAAATTTGGTAAAAGTGTGCAGTGAAGACCAAGTCGCTGCCCTACATATCTGATCAACAGAAGCCTCGTTCTTGAAGGCCCATGTGGAAGCCACAGCCCTAGTGGAATGAGCTGTGATTCTTTCGGGAGGCTGCCGTCCGGCAGTCTCGTAAGCCAATCTGATGATGCTTTTAATCCAAAAAGAGAGAGAGGTAGAAGTTGCTTTTTGACCTCTCCTTTTACCAGAATAAACAACAAACAAGGAAGATGTTTGTCTAAAATCCTTTGTAGCATCTAAATAGAATTTTAGAGCGCGAACAACATCCAAATTGTGCAACAAACGTTCCTTCTTTGAAACTGGTTTCGGACACAGAGAAGGTACGATAATCTCCTGGTTAATGTTTTTGTTAGAAACAACTTTTGGAAGAAAACCAGGTTTAGTACGTAAAACCACCTTATCTGCATGGAACACCAGATAAGGAGGAGAACACTGCAGAGCAGATAATTCTGAAACTCTTCTAGCAGAAGAAATTGCAACTAAAAACAAAACTTTCCAAGATAATAACTTAATATCAACGGAATGCAAGGGTTCAAACGGAACCCCCTGAAGAACTGAAAGAACTAAATTGAGACTCCAAGGAGGAGTCAAAGGTTTGTAAACAGGCTTAATTCTAACCAGAGCCTGAACAAAGGCTTGAACATCTGGCACAGCAGCCAGTTTTTTGTGAAGTAACACCGACAAGGCAGAAATCTGTCCCTTCAGGGAACTTGCAGATAATCCTTTTTCCAATCCTTCTTGAAGGAAGGATAGAATCCTAGGAATCTTAACCTTGTCCCAAGAGAATCCTTTAGATTCACACCAACAGATATATTTTTTCCAAATTTTGTGGTAAATCTTTCTAGTTACAGGCTTTCTGGCCTGAACAAGAGTATCAATAACAGAATCTGAGAACCCTCGCTTCGATAAAATCAAGCGTTCAATCTCCAAGCAGTCAGCTGGAGTGAAACCAGATTCGGATGTTCGAACGGACCCTGAACAAGAAGGTCTCGTCTCAAAGGTAGCTTCCAAGGTGGAGCCGATGACATATTCACCAGATCTGCATACCAAGTCCTGCGTGGCCACGCAGGAGCTATCAAGATCACCGACGCCCTCTCCTGATTGATCCTGGCTACCAGCCTGGGGATGAGAGGAAACGGCGGGAACACATAAGCTAGTTTGAAGGTCCAAGGTGCTACTAGTGCATCCACTAGAGCCGCCTTGGGATCCCTGGATCTGGACCCGTAGCAAGGAACTTTGAAGTTCTGACGAGAGGCCATCAGATCCATGTCTGGAATGCCCCACAGCTGAGTGACTTGGGCAAAGATTTCCGGATGGAGTTCCCACTCCCCCGGATGCAATGTCTGACGACTCAGAAAATCCGCTTCCCAATTTTCCACTCCTGGGATGTGGATAGCAGACAGGTGGCAGGAGTGAGACTCCGCCCATAGAATGATTTTGGTCACTTCTTCCATCGCTAGGGAACTCCTTGTTCCCCCCTGATGGTTGATGTACGCAACAGTTGTCATGTTGTCTGATTGAAACCGTATGAACTTGGCCCTCGCTAGCTGAGGCCAAGCCTTGAGAGCATTGAATATCGCTCTCAGTTCCAGAATATTTATCGGTAGAAGAGATTCTTCCCGAGACCAAAGACCCTGAGCTTTCAGGGATCCCCAGACCGCGCCCCAGCCCATCAGACTGGCGTCGGTCGTGACAATGACCCACTCTGGTCTGCGGAATGTCATCCCGTGTGACAGGTTGTCCAGGGACAGCCACCAACGGAGTGAGTCTCTGGTCCTCTGATTTACTTGTATCTTCGGAGACAAGTCTGTATAGTCCCCATTCCACTGACTGAGCATGCACAGTTGTAATGGTCTTAGATGAATGCGCGCAAAAGGAACTATGTCCATTGCCGCTACCATCAACCCGATCACTTCCATGCACTGAGCTATGGAAGGAAGAGGAACGGAATGAAGTATCCGACAAGAGTCTAGCAGCTTTGTTTTTCTGGCCTCTGTCAGAAAAATCCTCATTTCTAAGGAGTCTATTATTGTTCCCAAGAAGGGAACCCTTGTTGACGGGGATAGAGAACTCTTTTCCACGTTCACTTTCCATCCGTGAGATCTGAGAAAGGCCAGGACAATGTCCGTGTGAGCCTTTGCTTGAGGAAGGGACGACGCTTGAATCAGAATGTCGTCCAAGTAAGGTACTACAGCAATGCCCCTTGGTCTTAGCACAGCTAGAAGGGACCCTAGTACCTTTGTGAAAATCCTTGGAGCAGTGGCTAATCCGAAAGGAAGCGCCACGAACTGGTAATGTTTGTCCAGGAATGCGAACCTTAGGAACCGATGATGTTCCTTGTGGATAGGAATATGTAGATACGCATCCTTTAAATCCACCGTGGTCATGAATTGACCTTCCTGGATGGAAGGAAGAATAGTTCGAATGGTTTCCATCTTGAACGATGGAACCTTGAGAAACTTGTTTAAGATCTTGAGATCTAAGATTGGTCTGAACGTTCCCTCTTTTTTGGGAACTATGAACAGATTGGAGTAGAACCCCATCCCTTGTTCTCTTAATGGAACAGGATGAATCACTCCCATTTTTAACAGGTCTTCTACACAATGTAAGAATGCCTGTCTTTTTATGTGGTCTGAAGACAACTGAGACCTGTGGAACCTCCCCCTTGGGGGAAGTCCCTTGAATTCCAGAAGATAACCTTGGGAGACTATTTCTAGCGCCCAAGGATCCAGAACATCTCTTGCCCAAGCCTGAGCGAAGAGAGAGAGTCTGCCCCCCACCAGATCCGGTCCCGGATCGGGGGCCAACATTTCATGCTGTCTTGGTAGCAGTGGCAGGTTTCTTGGCCTGCTTTCCCTTGTTCCAGCCTTGCATTGGTCTCCAAGCTGGCTTGGCTTGAGAAGTATTACCCTCTTGCTTAGAGGACGTAGCACCTTGGGCTGGTCCGTTTCTACGAAAGGGACGAAAATTAGGTTTATTTTTTGCCTTGAAAGGCCGATCCTGAGGAAGGGCGTGGCCCTTACCCCCAGTGATATCAGAGATAATCTCTTTCAAGTCAGGGCCAAACAGCGTTTTCCCCTTGAAAGGAATGTTAAGTAGCTTGTTCTTGGAAGACGCATCAGCCGACCAAGATTTCAACCAAAGCGCTCTGCGCGCCACAATAGCAAACCCAGAATTCTTAGCCGCTAACCTAGCCAATTGCAAAGTGGCGTCTAGGGTGAAAGAATTAGCCAATTTGAGAGCATTGATTCTGTCCATAATCTCCTCCAAAGGAGGAGAATCACTATCGACCGCTCTTATCAGATCATCGAACCAGAAACATGCGGCTGTAGCGACAGGGACAATGCATGAAATTGGTTGTAGAAGGTAACCTTGCTGAACAAACATCTTTTTAAGCAAACCTTCTAATTTTTTATCCATAGGATCTTTGAAAGCACAACTATCCTCTATGGGTATAGTGGTGCGTTTGTTTAAAGTGGAAACCGCTCCCTCGACCTTGGGGACTGTCTGCCATAAGTCCTTTCTGGGGTCGACCATAGGAAACAATTTTTTAAATATGGGGGGAGGGACGAAAGGAATACCGGGCCTTTCCCATTCTTTATTAACAATGTCCGCCACCCGCTTGGGTATAGGAAAAGCTTCTGGGAGCCCCGGCACCTCTAGGAACTTGTCCATTTTACATAGTTTCTCTGGGATGACCAACTTGTCACAATCATCCAGAGTGGATAATACCTCCTTAAGCAGAATGCGGAGATGTTCCAACTTAAATTTAAATGCAATCACATCAGGTTCAGCCTGTTGAGAAATGTTCCCTGAATCAGTAATTTCTCCCTCAGACAAAACCTCCCTGGCCCCATCAGACTGGGTTAGGGGCCCTTCAGAAATATTATTATCAGCGTCGTCATGCTCTTCAGTATCTAAAACAGAGCAGCCGCGCTTACGCTGATAAGTGTTCATTTTGGCTAAAATGTTTTTGACAGAATTATCCATTACAGCCGTTAATTGTTGCATAGTAAGGAGTATTGGCGCGCTAGATGTACTAGGGGCCTCCTGAGTGGGCAAGACTCGTGTAGACGAAGGAGGGAATGATGCAGTACCATGCTTACTCCCCTCACTTGAGGAATCATCTTGGGCATCATTGTCATTATCACATAAATCACATTTATTTAAATGAATAGGAATTCTGGCTTCCCCACATTCAGAACACAGTCTATCTGGTAGTTCAGACATGTTAAACAGGCATAAACTTGATAACAAAGTACAAAAAACGTTTAAATATAAAACCGTTACTGTCACTTTAAATTTTAAACTGAACACACTTTATTACTGCAATTGCGAAAAAACATGAAGGAATTGTTCAAAATTCACCAAATTTTCACCACAGTGTCTTAAAACCTTAAAAGTATTGCACACCAAATTTGGAAGCTTTAACCCTTAAAATAACGGAACCGGAGCCGTTTTGAACTTTAACCCCTTTACAGTCCCTGGTATCTGCTTTGCTGAGACCCAACCAAGCCCAAAGGGGAATACGATACCAAATGACGCCTTCAGAAAGTCTTTTCTAAGTATCAGAGCTCCTCTCACATGCGACTGCATGCCATGCCTCTCAAAAACAAGTGCGCAACACCGGCGCGAAAATGAGGCTCTGCTTATGCTTTGGGAAAGCCCCTAAAGAATAAGGTGTCTAAAACAGTGCCTGCCGATATTATTATATCAAAATACCCAGATAAAATGATTCCTCAAGGCTAAATATGTGTTAATAATGAATCGATTTAGCCCAGAAAAAGTCTACAGTTTTAATAAGCCCTTGTGAAGCCCTTATTTACGATCGTAATAAACATGGCTTACCGGATCCCATAGGGAAAATGACAGCTTCCAGCATTACATCGTCTTGTTAGAATGTGTCATACCTCAAGCAGCAAGAGACTGCACACTGTTCCCCCAACTGAAGTTAATTGCTCTCAACAGTCCTGTGTGGAACAGCCATGGATTTTAGTGACGGTTGCTAAAATCATTTTCCTCATACAAACAGAAATCTTCATCTCTTTTCTGTTTCTGAGTAAATAGTACATACCAGCACTATTTCAAAATAACAAACTCTTGATTGAATAATAAAAACTACAGTTAAACACTAAAAAACTCTAAGCCATCTCCGTGGAGATGTTGCCTGTACAACGGCAAAGAGAATGACTGGGGTAGGCGGAGCCTAGGAGGGATCATGTGACCAGCTTTGCTGGGCTCTTTGCCATTTCCTGTTGGGGAAGAGAATATCCCACAAGTAAGGATGACGCCGTGGACCGGACACACCTATGTTGGAGAAAAGTATATTTTGTTTTACTTGTGTTTTTGTTTTTTTTTTTAAACTGCAAATCGTAATCATGCTGCCTTTTTACACTGTATCTTCCTAAGGACCCTTAAAGGGACATGAAACTCAATTTTTTCAAGATTCAGATAGAGAATACAGTTTAATTTACTTTTATTATCTAATTTGCTTTATTTTTATATATCTTTTGTTGAAGAAATAGCCATGCACATGGGTAAGCAAATCACATGAGGCATCTATCTGCAGCAACCAATCAGCAACTACTGAGCCTATTAAGATATGCTTTTCAACAAAGGATATCAAGAGAATGAAGCCAATTAAGTAATAGAAGTAAATTGTAAAGAAGTGTAAAATCACATGCTCTTTCTAAATCATGAAAGAAAAAAATTGTTTCAAGTCCCTTTTAAGTCCAAAATGGTTCACAAGAGTGCTTTTCAAAGTGCTTGCACCTAGATTAGTGAACTCGCTGTCACGAATGCTCATTTCAGTTTACAAGTTCAGTACCATAATAATTGGATTACACAAATTATATGAAATTGATAATTGCACACACCATCATTTGTTAAGTAAAAAAAACAAAAACAAAAACAAATCATATCAGATAGTCATCAAAAATGAATGAATTTGCTACACTGTTGTTTTTTTCATAGTACTCTTGGTGGCTGAATCTAAATAATTATGTTTTTACTGTGATCCTGTGATATGTACTGTAAGCTACTCTGCCCATTATGCTTAGGGTGACCATATTGCCGCTTTAAAAAGGGACACATATGAAAAATACATATGTCAGGGCTGTTTAAATAAATGTTTTGTATAAGAACCCTGACATGTATTTTTTATGTGTCCCTTTTTAAAGCGGCAATATGGTCAGCCTAATTCAGCTTCCCCATTGTATTTGCATTGAAAACCTAATACAATTGAATGAATTACCCACCATGCATTAGTTTATATCACATGCTTTTAAAGAATTGGAATAGAAAAAGAAGCCAAAAACTACTTGAGCTGAATTGAAAGTTTTGCAAGGATTGTAATAGGGACCACCACAGAGTTGTAAAGGTTCACCTTCTTTATGCATTTTATAATCTAGTGACATACCTAAGATATTCTATAACTGGGTTCTGACAATGTATTAACAAGAACGGCCAATTCCTCTAGTTGTTTAACAAATATATATTAATATATATCCTAATTATCTTGGTGAATAATAAAAAAAAACAGAAAAAAGATTATGTTGTTTTTCTAATGTGTCAATCATTCTCTTTAACGATTGGAATTTTTTTTTAATTTTGTTTGTTTATAGCTGACATCCTTTTCTTTTGTTCACAGTGTTTAATAAAAGATTATCAACTTAGAAAAGAAGACGAGTATTGAACTTTCAGATGTAAATTGATTTTTTGCAGACGAAGAAATTGACCAGTATAATTAATCCTATCTCTGACATCAATGGTCACTAAGCTACGTGCTGACATTTCATGCAAGCCCAAGACCCATTGTATTTTTTTTACTTGCATTCCCATAATTTATCACACTTGCAAGGTAGAAAAATGCTGTTTTGGTTTGGAATCAAAGCCCTGTTACTCTTGAGTTACTTCATTCTGTACTTAACGAAGATAAGTGAAGAGAGAAGAGTCTATGCCTAAATACAAGAGGCTGTGCCTGTACAAACTAACTAGTTATTATTTATTATTTACAAAGTGTTATCAAATGTAAGGAACCCCTGTAAGATACATCCACCCATAGTCAGCTAACTGAAAAGTAAACTATTTAATCATAATATTATATATAGGAACTTGCCCCTTGAGTATTAATCATCATTCGAGTCTATGAATAGTAGTTATAGAAATGCACATGAAAGGGTTAATAAATGCAGAAATGTGCAATATTTTTTCTTATAAGTTCTATAAGTCAAACTATAATAAAAAGTTCAGTTATGCTATTTAACTTGTCAGGATTGAAAACATTGCTATTGTTTGTTCAGAAAAATCATATGCTAACCACTTTCCTGACTGCATTTTTACCTTAGTCACTTCCTGTAAGCGCAGAGCCATTTCCCACATCCCTATCCTCTCGCTTTGCTAATTAATAAGGCGTTCATTTCAGGAAAGTCCTTGTGTTTTCTTTGTGTACCAATAGCTTTTTTTCCTTGGCACGCCAAATAAACACACATATAGTTTTCATTTTGTAAATATTGCTGTTCTGCTCCGGATACAAGAATAAATGTTTCATGAGTATAAAGCAAGTTGTTTCCTTTCTGTTTCTCAAAGATGGAAATGTAGTCACGGTACAATGTCTTAGGAAGGGATGGGTGATAGTTCCTGTGCCTTTGTGGCACATAAATGGTTTTGAATGATATATTTACTATTTAAATTTAAATACTTACAGAAGAAACGCGTTGATAAGCTAAAAGCATTCATTTCATTTTGAACATATGCCCCAAAATTATTATTAAACCACTGTAGAACAGAGTAAAACAATCAGAATTACAAATACAATAAAATAGTAGTGACATTATAGTGCATACAATTAATGCTGAAAATCATCTTGATAATCAAATCCTCAGGACTGCAAATGTAGGTTAATTGGCCATAGATTTGCCTATATAAATGTAAATATATGCTGAAAAAGACATGGAGGCCTATTTATCAAATGTCTGTCAGTCCTGATCTGACAGTGCGGATCAGGTCCGACAGACATCGCTGAATGCGGATAGCAATACGCTCTCCGTATTCAGCATTGCACCAGCAGCTCTTGTGAGCTGCTGGTGCAACGCGGCCCCCTGCAGGCTCGCAGCCAATCGGCCGCCAGCAGGGGGGTGTCAATCAACCCGATCGTATTCGATCAGGTTGAATTGTGGCGATTCCTGTCCTCCTCATCAGAGCAGGCGGACAGGGTTATGGAGACCGCTGCTTCATAACTGCTGTTTCTGGCGAGTCTTCAGACTCGCCAGAAACACGGGCCCTCAAGCTCCATTCGGAGCTTGATAAATGGGCCTCATAGAATTGAGCTGATTAGATTGTGAAGTTACATTTTTAAATTGGATGAATTTTTGAGTCAGAAAAAAAAATATTTTAACGGGATATTAAATGCAAAATATATACTGTATATATCAGTAATTAAAGGGCAGTAAAGTCAGAATGTTTTATGATTCAGATATAAAATAACATTTTAAACAACTTCCCAGTTTATTTCTAACTAATTTGCTTTCTTCTCTTGGTATATGTTTGTTGAAAACTATACCTAGGTAGGCTGGGGGTGACAGCTACTGATGGGAGACAGCTACTGATTGATGGCTACACATAAATGCCTCCTGTCATTGGCTTACCTTATGTGTTCTGCTAACTCCTAGAGAGAATGAAGCACATTTGATAAACTCCAACAGAGAATGAAGCGAATTTGATGAACAAAGTCAAATAAAAAATGTTTTTAAATTGCATGAGTTATCTGAATTTTAAAAGGAAAATGTTGGCTTTATGCCCCTTTAAGTATTTTTTTAAACATCTTAAACTTTCTCTTTATTAATGATTTGCAAAGGTCTGGCTTGAAAAGCTCAGTGAGTATATTAATCTTATCTCTCTTGATTGTGGCCTATAAAGACTTGCTGTAAGGGAGTCTGTGCACTGCTCTAAGCAAGTGTTACGCAGTAGGAAGTGGATCATGCAATTTGCAGCATATGTAGTTTACCGAATATGAATTGTGGGACAAGTCTAGTACAAGTTTTACAGCAAAATCAAACAACATAAAATAAATAAACAAAAATTACTTAATTCTCTTTTGATCTTGTGTTGAAAATCATATCTAGGTAGGCTATGGGGCAGCCATGTACTAGTTGGAGCTAGCTGCTGATTGGTGGCTTCATATATACAACTGTTGCCATTGCAAATTCACAGATGAGTGACATACCTGGCTTTTTGACAGCTAGAGTGTGAATTGCGGGTTAATTTGCATGATACAGAGCTGGAGCTTTACATTTTTGCCGTGGCTGCATTGTTATATATTATTCATGGCGCAATTTGTATATATGTTATGCAGTTTTAAACTGTGTATAAAACCTATAGAAATGTAAACCTTATACTCTGTATTGTGTGTGCTAACCTGAAGGACATTATACAGCCGTGAAAAAGTAATAAGCATCACTGATCTGGGAATTTTCACCACTTATGTCACAGGATACTAGAATGCAAGACCTACAAGGTGAAGGCGCCAGTATGAAAATGTAGAGCTTTACCAACTGGTAGTGGTGTCACCAAGGGGGTACTAAGCCCCCCAGCATAATGACTGCCCCCTACTGTGTAATGGTGCTTGTTCTCTCACCCCAATCTGCCCAGCCCCCCACCCATGAACCACCTTGACTCTGCATACAGATTGACTGGCCCCGCCCACTGATTGTTAGCCCACTCCCATCACCACCACACCCTTGGAAGTTCCCCCCCTTAGAACTATACTCTAGAGTTGCCACTGCCATCTGACACCAGTAAAGGGTTAATAAATGAAAGGCTCTGAAGAAAGCTGCAGGCACAAGAGGCAAATCAATAGCATGGTGAGTAGTAACAATTCTATTGTAGTTGTACTCAGCAGTTTAATGTTCCTTTAACATTGTAAGTAGAGCCCTACGATTATAGTTAAATAAATACGTTTGCTTTAAGTGAGTCACTTTGTCTAAATAAGGGTTCCTAAGCTAGTAAGATAGCTAAACAGAACAGTATCACACTATACAGGGGCACAACAAGCAAAACAGTAAACCCTTTTACCATTGTACCTGAAACTATATCATTGATTCACCTGATTTTAACACCATGTGAATTTAAGGGTTTCTTGATTTGGGATGAATATTGATGAGATTCTATATTTGATGCTACAAGATACCACCTTTATGATGAGCATATTGCTTCACAATTTTAGAAACATGGTAAAAATAATATTGATCAAGTTATGGGCACCTCAAAACTTGTGACGAGTAATTATTTTAGTAGACGATCTATGCACTAATCATGAAGGGCTTTATATTACAGTACTATGAGATGATGACCCAACAGGATCTGTTAACAACATGTTCAAACAATTACAATTAACAGATTCCAGATATCCATCCTATGATTCTACAGAGGTATCAGCCTAAGGGGTATATATGAATGCTAAAAGACTTTTCCTATTGTTATAGTAAAACAAAGCCTGGCTGTGTTAGTGTGTGAGCTGTTATTTGCAAAGGATTTGCATCTTTTTCAAACTAACCCTAAGTTATGGATACACTGTCATTTTACATGCACCACTGAATTTGTAAAATATTTTTAAATGTGTAGCTAATAAATGCAACATACAGAGTAGGCTTTAAAGGGACACTAAACCCACATTTTTTTTCTTTAATGATTCAGATAGAGCATGCAATTTTAAGCAACTTTATAATTTACTCTTATTATCAAATTTTCTTCATTCTCTTGCTAACTTTATTTAAAAAGCAGGAATGTAAAATTTAGGAGCCGGCCCATTTTTGGTTTAGAACCTGAGTTACACTTGCTTATTGGTGGCTAAACGTAGATGCCAATAATCAAGCGCTATCCAGGGTGCTGAACCAGCTCATAAGCTTTACATTCCCACTTTTTAAATAAAAAAAGGAAGAGAATGAAGAAAATTTGATAATAGGAGTAAATTAGAAAGTTGCTTAACATTGCATGCTCTATCTGAATCATTAAAGAAAAAAAATTGGTTTAGTATCCCTTTAAGAGTGTGCAACACTTTAGACCATACAGGAGAGCCAGGCTGAGTGGGATCTTTATTGGGAAGGGGGGCAACAGTGGCATAAAGGACAAAAGGCAGAACTGACAATGCATATGTATGACTGCCACTTCTCTTTGCCACTGGCCATCTTGGAAAGACTGCTGCAGTAACTATAAAGAAAGAGGCTTTAGTACACATACACACTGGAGGTCAAGCGGAAACAAAAATAGAACACTGACATGACAAACAGGTAACTACCATTACCTACATAACATATTTGTTGGCACATACGGATACAATCAGTGGTTTATCTCTGTTACAGGCTGATATGATGGGTTAAATCTGTGTTACTGGCAGCTAGAGGTACAATCTATTATCTGTATGTTACATTAAATCATCAATCTAATGAGGATTAGGATGCCTTACTTATCAGTCTTTTTAAAAAGAGTTTGTTTAGATCGGACCCTATTTTGGGTGGGTCTGATCTAAACAAACTCTGAAAGACATAGGAAAGAAAAAAATGTATGGCTTGAGCTGAACTCCGGGAGTTAGGAGAGAAAGGGGAGGGGTAGAAGGGTGACACAGCTTAGTGTTGAAGATAACAGAATATATTTATGAGACAGCAGTCGCTGAGCTGAGCTGTAACAGCGTGTTGGGGGATCCCTGAGGCCGGTTCAAAAGATATGCTTTAGCAGTGAAGGTAATAGCTGCAAACTTTATGGCAGCAGTAGTTTTTTAGTTGCTGTGAGCGCAATGTCTATATGTGTGCACGCTCACAGCAATAAGCAGACTTCCGTTTAAAAAAAAAAAAAAAATGGAACACCTATAATAAAAACAAAAAGGATTTGCAAGGGAGTGCGCATCCAGTCTATATAGACAACGCGCGTTACAACATGGCGGCTAGCACCGCATTCAGTAGGCGGTGGTTTAGGGGTAATATTGAGACTGAAAAATAATTGAGCAGAGGCTAGGTAAATAAACAAAGTAAGCAACAACGTTTAAAACAATACAAAAACGTTTAAAAAAAAAGTTAATCACAGAAAAAAAGATGGTGTTTAGGGTCCCTTTAAAGGGACATGAAACCCAAATTTTTTCTTTCATGATTTAGAAAGAGCATGCAATTTTAAACAACTTTCTCATTTACTTCTATTATCTCATTTGCTTCATTCTCTTAATATTCTTTGCTGAAAAGAATATCTAGATAGGCTCAGTAGCTGCTGATTGGTGGATGCACATAGATGCCTCGTGTGATTGGCTCACCCATGTGCACTGCTATTTCTTTAACAAAGGATATCTAAAAAATGAAGCAAATATTATTATAGAAGTAAATTGGAATGTTGTTTAAAAAAGTATTCTCTACTTTAATTATGAAAGAAAATTTTTGGGTTTAGTGTCCCTTTAATTAAGATAAAGCATTAAATTAAGATAGAGTAGGAACAAGCATGTGTCTGGAACACTATACGGCAGCTGTTTTGTGAGAATGTTATCTATTTGTAAGAGCACTAGATAATAGCATTATTTCCTGCCATCTAGTGATCAGATGCCTACCTAGGTATCTTTTTAACAAAGAATAACATGGGAACAAAGCAAATTTCATACTAGAAGTAAACTGGAAGCTTTTAAAAATAGCATTCTCTGTCTGAATCACAAAATAAAAAAATTGGGTTTCATATCCCTTTAATGTAAGCTGTTTGTTTGTCAAACAGAAGTGCTTAGTGCTTAAGCTTTGCGCTGAGTATTTAAATTGCATGCAGACTTTGTGCCAACTATAATTTACATTAATTAAAACAACACCAACTAGTGTAAACATCCATTTTTTTGTGACAAGGAAAAAGGAGGGGGTTTCGGGAAACAAAAATGCTTTCGTTTACACAAGAAAACAATATGTCCCAAAGGCTGTCTTGAAATATAATCAGGGTACCTTATAATAACCTCTTTGCTGATAGAGTGGAGATTGTATATGGAACAAAAATAGAAAATAGCATTCTTAGCTTAATGATATCCGTATTTACGTAACTTAAGGTCAACTGATAGGTCTTTAGTAAATACCAAGAGGCAAATGACTATACATGCAATATATACACTGGTTGAAAGTGAAGGTTTTGAACAGATTTCTAGTTCATTGAAACCAGGGTCACACACAAGCTATAGGGGCCGATTTATGAAAGTGCGAGCAGACATGATATGATGTAGGGTATCATGACCGCCGCACATCGATAAATGCTGATAGCATACACTGTCAGCATTTATCATTGCACAAGCAGTTCTTGTGAACTGCTTGTGCAATGCCACCCCCTGCAGATTGGCGGATCATCAGCCGCTAGCAGGGGGTGTCAATCAGCCCGATCGTATGGATTGGGTGGATTGATGTCCGCAGCCTCAGAGCTAGGCGGATCAGTTATCAGGCCATAGGGCATACCGGGCAAAAGCCTGGTGGGCCGCCGGGTACCTTAATCCCGCCCACATTTTTTTTAGTGATGCTGTGTGTTATGCGCTATTACAAAGCGCATGTTGGAAACCAACTGCAGGGCAGTGCAGGCCGTGGGTGCAGGTGTGCTACAACACTGAGCACTATACAGACTAGAGCATGGGAATTTGTGCCTGCTGGGCTGGCTGCTGCTCTGTCACTGTGCGGCGGCGGGAGGAACTGTAGTTTAAAATAAGTTAAAGTTCCCCTCATCTAGCCTGCACTGACTTCAGCCATTAATTTGCAGATACAGTTAAGAGACTGGCACTTTTTGCTAATCTTTCTGCCTATCATTATAATGACAAGATACTTTATACTTTAATACTGGAAAGCACTTCCTTTTAAAAAACTTGATGACATCATTACATACACAGATTCTCATAAAGCAGGTAAATGTCTAGTTAGACATAAATTGCCATATAGGGAAAATCATGAAGAAGTGGACACTTTATATTAAGAGTCTTCTTGAAGCTTTACAGACACAAGTGATTTTACCGTTTAGGAACTCACACTTCATATTAGAAGAACAGTTACATGGGAGATTGACCATTCATCATACACATTACAGTGGTTGAAGAATAGGTTTGTATAGCATTGTATCTATCTATGTGTTTAAGTGGCAACAAACTTTGACAGTTGTAGTAGTATGTTTCTTTGCTGAGTAAATTGTGTGGAGTTCTTGATGTTAATGTATGTTTAAACTGATACTCAAATTGCAAATCATGTTTATTTATACACAACCTAACAAGCTGCACTGTCATATGGTAGATTTAGTTTACTTTATAACCAACCGGATTTGTGTGTCCTGTGATTGCAGTTAAGTGTTACATAAATATATAAATTAAAAACTAAATTGCTGGCATGGAGAGAAATCATGCAAAAAAATGTAACAAAAAATCTATGTCTCTCTCTCCTTTAGGCCCAGCCAGATACACAGGTCTTGATCTACAATCTGTCTTTCTGAAATGTTTTGAGGGCCTTTGCAGTATTGACGAGAATTCTTAGGTTATCTTGCCAGACCAGATAGTTTTAGAGAATCTGACCCTTAGTGAGTTGCATAATATGCTAGACTGAGCCTTCAATGATGATTCAAAAGAAAATAGCTTAAATTCAAGCCCATTAGCTTTTCTAGCCCCAATAAGCCAATTTCATTGTAAATCAAGAATTGTTTTCTTGGGGGCTAAATGACTATTGTAAATCATCTGATACATGAGATAGAGGCCTATCAGTGTATCTACCCCAAACCCTGTCATGTTCACCACAAAAGGTATCCAAATGCATTTTGTCCAGCAATGAAAAGGGTCTTAGCTTTCCCTTACTTAACGTGAAAAGAGAAGGCCTTTTTAAAGAAAATAAATTTAAAGTTTAGATACCTACTCTTTTTAGTAAAAATGTTATAATGTTCCCTGAAGTAACTCCAGGCCCACAAGGCCAGTCATCTTTCAAATACTGCCAACACTAGAACCTCCATAATAACCAACCAGGTATTGAACTTGACAGTCCAGTTGCCCGGAATAAATGCATCTAGTCTGGCGATTGCTACAAAATGGAAATTCTGGCACTTTTTGGATTTATCTAATTCAAGAAAATCCAGTTTCTTATCATTTGAATTTTTACCCAATCCAGGTGTAATCAAATCTGATGTTCTAGTTCTGTTGAACAGCTTAATTATTTCAGATTCATGTACTTTGAATAGATTAAAAAGTCATAGAGAAGGAAGTCAAAAATACTCAATTTGAAAACAAACCTTTAAAGGGAAACTAAAGTCAAAATTAAACTTTCATGATTCAAATAGAGAATTATATTATAATAGACGTTCCAATTTACTTTCATTATAAAACTTATTATATGACCACTTTCTGAGGCAACAGCTAGTAATGAGCATGTGCAAAAGTTCACAGAGTATAAGTATATAAATCTGTGATTGGCTGATGGCTGTCACATGAAACAGTGGGCTGTCAAATTGAAGTAAATATTGACATTGGTCAGAAAAAATTCTACTGCTGATCTAAAATTCAGACTAAATTCTATTGCGTGGTCTTTATATAGTACACTTGATAATTATGCAATTTTATTGCATTTCATGGTCCTTCAAATGGATTGGAATGCAGGATGAAAATGCTCAAAATGTGTTTTTCACACATTTTGAAAACACTGAAAATGTACAAATATACTGTTGGTGAGGTGTTTAAATGTAAAGTATGTTATAAGTGTTATAAGACAGTGTGAAAAAAACAAAAACAAAACAAACACCTGTAAACACATAGGGCTAGATTACAAGTGGAGTGCTAAATTATTGTGGTCCCGCAAACGTGCAAATTTGCCCGTTTGCGGAAGTGCAATAATAAACCAGCTATTACAAGTGGCTGGTTATTGCTGCCAAGTCTCTGGCTAATTTTCTAAAAGTGGGCTTATAGTTTTTTATTAAAAAAAAAAAAAATCTTGAATTTTTTTAAATATAAAATTACTGCACTATGTAGTTTTGGGGCTTTGCAGTTGGTGGGAGTGTGGTGTTAGAAAAAAACAGCACTGTCAAGTGGCTTTACATTGCTGTCTATGGGAACTGTATGTTCCCGCAATGTAAATATATATGTATATAGTCATATACATATATATTTACTAAGTGCTGCGCTACTTACCTTCTTCGCTGCGCAAGGTTCTGATATCATCTGTGATGGCATAAGAACAAGGCTCCCATAGGAGCCTATGGAAGCGTGCACTCATGAGCGCAATGCTTCCTAGCAATGCGAACGCAAGCACGCGTTTGCATTGTGATTAACTTGTAATACCAGAACACATTATCGTACACTGGTATTACAAAATGGAGCACTAATATTGCTTGCATGCAAGAGATATTTAATGCTCCACTTGTAATATAGCCCCTAGTGTTTAAAATGAATGCAATGGCTTTGCATTTGAAACAAGGAAATCTAGCACATCAAGTTAAAAAAAATGAAAAGCAGAAAGTTAGGATTGGTTGCCGCACAATGCTTTACCTTAAAATGTGCTGTGTCTGAGAGAGTTTAGAGTTTGGTTTACTATATTTATCTTTCAAAAATGCAGGATTGCAGAAATAAATTTAGATGGTTAATAATCTCCTCTAGGGAACACAACTCTATTGGCCATCAAAATGGCTGCCTCTCATGGCCCCTTATTGTAAACCATTGCATACCAATATTGATATCTTGAATATACCAGCAAATTAATTGATCAGCTCACAGAGTTACCTCTGTTTTGGCTTATCTGCCTGCTCACAAATACAAACGTAATCTGTAGAACAGGGGTGTCCAAACTTTGCTCTCCAGAGGTTTTGGAACTACATTTCCGATGATGCTCAGTCAGTATTTTATCTAGCTGAGCATCATGGGAAATGTAGTTCCAAAACCTCTGGAGAGCAAAGTTTGGACACCCCTGCTGTAGAACAATTCAGTTAAAGGGAAGTCTACTCCAGAATTTTTATTGTTTAAAAAGATACAGATGAAACTCAAAAAATTAGAATATTGTGCAAAAGTTCATTTATTTAACTAATGCAACTTAAAAGTTGAAACTAATATATGAGATAGACTCATTACATGCAAAGCAAGATAGTTCAAGCTGTTATTTGTCATAATTGTGATGATTATGGCTTACAGCTAATGAAAACCCCAAATCCACAATCTCAGAAAATTAGAATATTGTGAAAAGGTGCAATATTCTAGGCTCAAAGTGTCCCACTCTAATCAGCTAATTAAGCCATAACACATGCAAAGGGTTCCTGAGCCTTTAAATGGTCTCTCAGTCTGGTTCAGTAGGAATCACAATCATGGGAAAGACTGCTGACCTGACAGTTGTGTAGAAAACCATCATTGACACCCTCCATAAGGAGGGAAAGCCTCAAAAGGTAATTGCAAAAGAAGTTGGATGTTCCCAAAGTGCTGTATCAAAGCACATTAATAGAAAGTTATGTGGAAGGGAAACGTGTGGAAGAAAAAGGTGCACAAGCAGCAGGGATGACCGCAGCCTGGAGAGGATTGTCAGGAAAAGGCCATTCAAAAGTGTTGGGGACTTTCACAAGGAGTGGACTGAGGCTGGAGTCAGTGCATCAAGAGCCACCACAGACAGACGGATCCTGGACATGGGCTTCAAATGTCGTATTCCTCTTGTCAAGCCACTCCTGAACAACAAACAACGTCAGAAGCATCTTATCTGGGTTAAAGAAAAACCGACCTGGTCTGTTGCTCAGTGGTCCAAAGTCCTCTTTTCTACTGAGAGCAAATTTTGCATCTCATTTGGAAACCAAGGACCCAGAGTATGGAGGAAGAATGGAGAGGCACACACTGCAAGATGCTTGAAGTCCAGTGTGAAGTTTCCACAGTCTGTGTTTATTTGGGGAGCCATGTCATCTGCTGGTGTTTGTCCACTGTGCTTCATTAAGTCCAGGGTCAACGCAGTCGTCTACCAGGAGATTTTGGAGCACTTTATGCTTCCTTCCGCAGACGAGCTCTATGGGGATGCTGACTTCATTTTCCAGCAGGACTTGGCACCTGCCCACCAAAACCTGGTTCAATGACCGTAGGATTACTGTGCTTGATTGGCCAGCAAACTCGCCTGACTTGAACCCCATAGAGAATCTATGGGGCATTGCCAAGAGAAAGATGAGAGACATGAGACCGAACAATGCAGAAGAGCTGAAGGCCGCTATTGAAGCATCCTGGTCTTCCATAACACCTCAGCAGTGCCACAGGCTGATAGCTTTCATGCACGCCGCATTGAAGCAGTAATTGCTGCAAAAGGGGCCCACACCAAGTACTGAGTACATACAGTATGTGTGATTATACTTTTCAGAGGTCCGATATTGTTCTATGTACAATCATCCTTGTTTTATTGATTGCATGTAATATTCTAATTTTCTGAGATTGTGAATTTGGGGTTTTCATGAGCTGTAAGCCATATTCATCACAATTATGACAAATCACGGCTTGAACTATCTTGCTTTGCATGTAATGAGTCTATCTCATATATTAGTTTCACCTTTTAGGTTGCATTAGTGAAATAAATTAACTTTTGCACGATATTCTAATTTTTCGAGTTTCACTTGTAGATAACCCCTTTATTACCAATTCCCCAGTTTTGCATAACGAACACTGTTAAATTAATATACTTTATACCTCTGTGATTACCTTGTATCTAAGCATCTGCAGACTGCCCCTTTATTTCAGTTATTTTGACAGACTTGCATTTCAGCCAATCAGTGCTGACTAATAAATAACTCCACGGGAGTGAGCACAATGTTATCTTTATGGCATGCATGAACTAGCGCTGCCTAGCTGTGAAAAACTGTCAAAATGCACTGAGATAAGAAGCGGCCTTTAAAGGCTTAGAAACTAGCAAATGAGCCAACATAGGTTTAGCTTTCAACAAAGAATACCAAGAGTACAAAGCAAATTGATGATAAAATTGTAACATTGTTTACAATTGCATGCACTCTGAATCATGAAAGTTTACTTTTGACTAGAATGTCCCTTTAACAACAAATCAATGGGAAAATAAACTGATGTAATGCAATAGAAGTAGCCCCAATGATCATGTCTAAAGCACAAATTAACGCTCATGGCTTAATTTTCTCTTTTCGTGTAAAATAATTGTGAATTCGTTAACTATTGGATTCTCTTAATTCCCAGAGGGAATCTTATAACATCACTCTAACATATTAGTAGTAAAATTGTTTAGAAGTTTTTACTTAAGGTGACAAGCAATTATTTACACATAGTGTGATCATCCAGGAAATATCTGTTCTCTGACATGTCTTTTCTTAAGCCTTGTGGCTGACCCATAAGAGGTGAAGTAAATGCTAAGGTCATATTTTTTCTTTGTAGCATGTAAAAGTGAGATATTTTTAAACATCTTACAAAAATGGACATTCTTCTGCTAGTTATTTTAGTTATGTTTGTGGAAGTGTGATCCTGTCCACCAACACAGCTGTAGAAGTTTTGTTATTAGCCATTGAGCAAATGATAGTAACAATGAATTGTGCACACATGCAGTTCGGTATCAAAGTATTCTGTTAAACTTAAAGGTACATTAAACACTTTGAGATGCTAATATAAAATAAATTGCATCTATAAAAAAAACCTACAATATACTTTCATTATTTATTTTGTCCCCTTTTCCTATAATTCTATTCTAAAATTGTGAGTTTTTCAGTTCCTGTTAGAAATGGAAGTGCATAACACTGTTACATTCCACACAGCCATTGTCTGCACACTCTAGTGACCTATTTATAACTGTCAGGGCCGTCTTTAATACTGACTGGACCCTGGGCAAACATTTTCTTGGCCCCCCCCCATGCAATTTCAATTTCGCTCTCCGCCCCAACATCCCAAAAAACAACTAAATCAATTTATTTTATATATTTTTTTTAAATTATTAGCCCAGCAGTGGATCATCCACTGCTGGGCTAATCATTTTAAAAAAAATTGCAATATGTGAAACTGGACCTAAGCAGTACTAATAAGTAAATAAATATATAAATTCCTCTACTCTGGATTAATTTAATATGCTTTTGAATGTGATTCTGGTGTGAGGTTAGCTGGTTAAAGAGATTTAGGGCAGCCAACAGGAGCATAGTAAGGTAAAGACTGAGGCGGAAGCATAGAGGTGCAGACAGATTTAAGTTTACTGACTGAAACAGTAGAACTACTATGGGAAGCTGTAAAATCTGAAACAGAGAGAAATAAAAACTATAAAAATAAACCTTACCTTAATGTGTGAAGTATCAGCATGACACTATACATCAGCCACAGCAGCACATGTCACTACTTTGCTAGGAACAAGTTCCCTCTCATCCTGCACTAGACAATGCTGCATGGGGGAGGGGCATGTGTACACTCACTTATTCTTCCCACTGACACCTTTCTACAAAGCACTGTTTTCCTAACAAACTTCAGTTAGTTGATCTTAGAGCCACAGCAGGAAGAGCAGGGCTAAGGGGACCAGCAGACTGGATGCTGTCTGCCCAAGGCTGCATGGATACAGACGAGTCACACAGCCTCAATACTGAAGAGAGCGGTGTGTGCAGCTGCACAGATACTCAAATCCTCACGTGCCTGCCACTCCCGCTTTCTGCTGCATGCGCCTATAGTAAGCCCTACCCAGAAACAATCCCCACCACCAGAGCAGTTACCTGGTAACAGTGGTAACCCCAGCAGGACCTTTTCTGATGCAGTGGGATTGACTGGATGCCTAGTTAGGGCTTAGCATCCAGTGCTGCACAGTGCACATCTAAAACAGCACATGGCACTAGCTTGGAATGTCACATGACATTGGCACGGTCTGGCACAGTTTCTCACAAATAAATATAAGCAGAGAACTTTTGACTGTGACAATATTAGCACTGACTGTGTGTGTGACCCATGTCACATGACATCAGCAGTCTGGCATGAACTAAAAAAAAAAAATTTTTTTTTTTTTTTTTTTTTTAGGACTCTTGGGCCCCTCAACAAAGACTGGGCCCAGGGCAACTGCCCCTTTTGCCCTGTGTTAAAGACGGTCCTGATAACTGTCCCTAATTGGCCACAACAGAAAAGGTAACCTAAGTTAAAATATTGTTTTATAGACATTAAAACTTTACACTTATTTTGTCAATAGTTAACCCCTTAATGACCACAACACTTTTCCATTTTCTGTCCGTTTGGGACTAAGGCTATTTTTACATTTCTGCGGTGTTTGTGTTTAGCTGTAATTTTCCTCTTACTCATTTACTGTACCCACACATATTATATACCGTTTTTCTCGCCATTAAATGGACTTTCTAAAGATATCATTATTTTCATCATATCTTATAATTTACTATAAAAATTTTTATAAAATATGAGGAAAAAATGGAAAAAAACACACTTTTTCGAACTTTGACCCCCAAAATCTGTTACACATCTACAACCACCAAAAAACACCCATGCTAAATAGTTTCTAAATTTTGTCCTGAGTTTAGAAATACCCAATGTTTACATCTTCTTTGCTTTTTTTGTAAGTTATAGGGCCATAAATACAAGTAGCACTTTGCTATTTCCAAACCATTATTTTTCAAAATTAGCGCTAGTTACATTAGAACACTAATATCTTTCAGGAATCTCTGAATATCCATTGACATGTATATATATTTTTTTTAGTAGACATCCCAAAGTATTGATCTAGGCCCATTTTGGTATATTTCATGCCATCATTTCGCTGCCAAATGCTATTAAATACAAAAAATTGTTCACTTTTTCACTAATTTTTTCACAAACTTTTGGTTTCTCACTGAAATTATTTACAAACAGCTTGTGCAATTATGGCTTAAATGGTTGTAAATTCTTCTCTGGGGTCCCCTTTGTTCAGAAATAGCAGACATATATGACTTTGGCATTGCTTTTTAGCAATTAGAAGGCTGCTAAATGCCATTGCGCACTACACGTATATTATGCCCAGCAGTGAAGGGGTTAATTAGGGAGCATGTAGGGAGCTTTTAGAGGTAATTTTAGCTTTAGTGTAGTACTCAATCCCAAGTATTGATCTAGGCCAATTTTGGTATATTTCATGCCACCATTTCACCGCCAAATGCGATCAAATTAAAAAAACGTTACATTTTTCACAATTTTAGGTTTCTCACTGAATATCCATTGACATGTATGTATATATATTTTTAGTAGACATCCCAAAGTATTGATCTAGGCCCATTTTGGTATATTTCATGCCATCATTTCGCCGCCAAATGCTATTAAATACAAAAAATTGTTCACTTTTTCACTAATTTTTTCACAAACGTTTGGTTTCTCACTGAAATTATTTACAAACAGCTTGTGCAATTATGGCACAAATGGTTGTAAATGCTTCTCTGGGATCCCCTTTGTTCAGAAATAGCAGACATATATGGCTTTGGCATTGCTTTTTGGTAATTAGAAGGCCGCTAAATGCCACTGCGCACCACACGATTATTATGCCCAGCAGTGAAGGGGTTAATTCTGTAGCTTGAAGGGAGCTTGTAGGGTTAATTTTAGCTTTAGTGTAGTGTAGTAGACAACCCAAAGTATTGATCTAGGCCCATTTTGGTATATTTCATGCCACCATTTCACCGCCAAATGCGATCAAATAAAAAAAAAAACGTTCCCTATTTCACAAACTTTTTCACAAACTTTAGGTTTCTCACTGAAATTATTTACAAACAGCTTGTGCAATTATGGCACAAATGGTTGTAAATGCTTCTCTGGGATCCCCTTTGTTCAGAAATAGCAGACATATATGTCTTTGGCGTTGCTTTTTGGCAATTAGAAGGCCGCCAAATGCCGCTGCGCATCACACGTGTATTATGGCTAGCAGTGATGGGGTTAATTATGTAGCTTGAAGGGAGCTTGCAGGGTTAATTTTAGCTTTAGTGTAGAGCTCAGCCTCCCACCTGAAACATCAGACCCCCTGATCCCTCCCAAACAGCTCTCTTCCCTCCCCCACCCCACAATTGTCCCCGCCATCTTAAGTACTGGCAGAAACTCTGCCAGTACTAAAATAAAAGCTATTAATGGGCGCCATCTTGGGTACTGGTAGCTGTCTGCCAGTACCCAGTTTAGTAAAAAAAAGTGCTTTTTTTATTTAATTGCCCTTTTCTGTAGCTTCCCCCCCTCCTCCCCCCCAGATCAACCCCCCCAGATCAACCCCCCACCCCTTCCAGATCTCTTAGATTATTTATTGATTTATAATAAAGTTTTTTTTTTTAACTTTTAACAACCTTTATTTTTCTGAAGTGTAGCGGTTCCCTCCCGCTCCCGCCCCATGCACGCACCCGCCCGCCACCCCCCCGTGCACACGCGTGCTCCCGTGCGCGCTCCCGTCTGTCCCGCCCCCGATCCCGCCCCCCTCCACTTCATTCGGCACATCGATGGTCGCCCACCCGCCTCCCAGACTTGCTCTCACCCACCAACGATACCGGCCACCGATGTCCGGTGCAGAGAGGGCCACAGAGTGGCTCTCTCTGCATCGGATGGCCAAGGGGGGTATTGCAGGATGCCTCGATATCGAGGCATCACTGCAATAACCGGAAAGCAGCTGGAAGAGAGCAGGATCGCTTCCAGCTGCTTTCCAGACCAAGGATGTACGCCACACGTCCTCGGTCATTAACTGTATTTTTTTTGAGGACGTGTGGCGTACGTCCTTGGTCGTTAAGGGGTTAGACAACGAATGAAACTTTAAAACATATATCTGCATGTTATTCTCAGACTAATATTTTGTTTGAATGCATCATTCTGTATAGCATTTATTTAGTGTTTAATGTCCCTTTAAATGAACAATAATGACAAAATTAAATGTGAATGGCTTGGATAGTGCATGACATTTTAAACAACTTTTTAATTTACTTCCATTATCAATTTTGTTTAGTTCTCTTGGTGAGCTCATTAGCGATCTGGCAGCAGTGTTTGCAACAATGTTTATGGCAATGTTAGACATAGTTACAAACCCTGCTGCCATAGACTTCTATAGACAGCACAGTCACACTCATACACTCTTATCAGCATATCTAGGTTTACTCTTCGGCAATGGATACCAAAAGAACAAAGCAAATTTAGCAATAGTAGTCAATTGTAAAGTTGTTTAAAATTGCATGCCTTATATGAATCATGAATGTATAATTTTGACTTTACTGTAACTTAAAATTCTACTTTTATACAACAAAATATTAATGTATTTAAAAGGATATAGCATAGCTTATAAAAGCTATGTAAACAAGCAGGGGTTGGGAGAGAGCCCACTGTATTTAAAAGGGTGTTTCAGCTGCTTTCCGGAGTACATTTTGCCTTTAAATCTAGATTAACAAGTTCTTGGCCTAGGTAAACAAAGGTTGGGGGGGTAACACAGACTCCAAAGTTAAAGCTGCCAAAAATATTCAAGATGGAGATGAAACAAAAGCCATCTTTTATCGCATATATATTGTGTATGGCAGAAGAATGCAGAGGAAAATAATGTGGGCAGATAACATGTGTACAATACCTTATGCAACAACAGCTGATATTGTTTTGATAGACAATTAAGGCCTCGATCCGATATGCAGCGTCGCCCGCAAAAGCCAGCGACGCCAAATTTTGCGCGGGTTTGGTATCACATATACAGCGTAACATAGAAGCTACGCTCGTATATTTCTGCCTTCGGCCGTAGTTTTTTGGCCCATAGAGAGGCATACCAAACCCACGCAGTTTGGTATCCAATATATAGCGTAAGGACTTATGTGGCGAAAATGGAGAAATCTTACTCCATTTTCACCTCGCCACAAATTGCAGGCGTAGTAAGCCTTACGCTGTGTATTGGAGCCCCGTAACTCCCGAAACTAGCTGCAAAATAAAACCTAACGCATGCGCAATGTCTATCTACCTGTCAACCGTGATCCCCCGCCGCAATCCCTAATAAAGTATATAACCCCTAAACCGCCACTCCTGGACCCCGCCGCCAGCTACATTATCTATATCACCCCCTAATCTGAGCCCCCTACACCACCGCTAGCTACATTAAATGTTTTACCCCCTAATGTGAGCCCCCTACCCCGCCGCCACCTACATTAACTATGTTACCCCCTAATATGATCCCCCTACACCGCCGCCACCTATTTAAACTATATTAACCCCTAATGTGAGCCCCCTACACCGCTGCCACCTATATTAAATTATTAACCCCTAATCTAATCCCCCTATACCGCCGCCACCTATATTAAATTATTAACCCCTAATTTAATCCCCCTATACCGCCGCCACCTATATTAAATTAATTAACCCCTAAAGTACTAAAATATCCCTACCACTAAACCTAAGTCTAACCCTACAAATAGCCCTGAAAAGGGCTTTTTGCGTGGCATTACCCCAAAGTAAACAGCTCTATTGCCAGCCCTTAAAAGGGCTTTTTGCGGGGCTTTGCCCCAAAGTAATCAGCTCTTTTACCAGCCCTTAAAAGGGCTTTTTGCGGGGCATTGTCACAAAGTAATCAGCTCTTTTGCCTGTAATCTAAATCCCCCCACACCGCCGCCACCTATAATAAATGTATTAACCCCTAATCTAATCCCCCTACACCGCCGCCACCTATATTAAATAGATTAATCCCTAATCTGCCCCCCCCCTACACCACCGCCACCTATATTAACTATATTAACCCTAATTATATTAGGGTTAATATAGTTAATATAGTTATTATATTATATATATTAACTATATTAACCCTAATTATATTAGGGTTAATATAGATAATATAGTTATTATATTATATATATTAACTATATTAACCCTATCTAACCCTAACACCCCTAACTAAATTCTTATTAAAATAAATCTAATTAATATTAATATTATTAATTAAAATATTCCTATTTGAAACTAAATACTTACCTATAAAATAAACCTTAAGATAGCTACAATATAAATAATAATTACATTGTAGCTATTTTAGGGTTTATATTTATTTTACAGGTAACTTGGTATTTATTTTAACTAGGTACAATAGCTATTAAATAGTTAATAACTATTTAATAGCTACCTTGTTAAAATAATTACCAATTTACCTGTAAAATAAATCCTAACATAAGTTACAAATACACCTAAACTATCAATAAATTAAATAAACTACAAATATCTAAACTAAAATACAATGAAATACACTAAACTAAATTACAAAAACAAACAAACACTAAATTACAAAAAATAAAAAAAATTACAAGAATTTTAAGCTAATTACACCTATTCTAAGCCCCCTAATAAAATAACAAAGCCCCCCAAAATAAAAAATTTCCCTACCCTAATCTAAATTACAAAAGTTTACAGCTCTATTACCAGCCCTTAAAAGGGATTTTTGCGGGGCATGCCCCAAAGTAATCAGCTCTTTTGCCTGTAAAAAAAACCACAATACCACCCCCCCAACATTACAACCCACCACCCACATACCCCTACTCTAAACCCACCCAAACCCCCCTTAAAAAAAACCTAACACTAAGCCCCAGAAGATCTCCCTACCTTGAGTCGTCTTCACCCAGCCGGGTCGAACTCTTCATCCAATCCGGGTGATGTCTTCATACAAGCGGCAAAGAAGTCTTCCATCAGGGCAATGTCTTCATCCAAGCGGCAAAGAAGAAGTCTTCCATCCCGGCGATGTCTTCATCCAAGTGGCAAAGAAGAGGTCCTCCATCGGGGCGAAGTTTTCCTCCAAGCGGCACCTTCAATCTTCTTTCTTCCGACCTCCGGCGCGGAACATCCAGCTGGCCCGACGACTGAACAACGAATTAAGTTTCCTTTAAATGACGTCATCCAAGATGGCGTCCCTCGAATTCCGATTGGCTGATAGGATTCTATCAGCCAATCGGAATTAAGGTAAGAAAATCTGATTGGCTGATTCAATCAGCCACCCAGATTGAAGTTCAAACCGATTGGCTGATCCAATCAGCCAATCAGATTGAGCTCGCATTCTATTGGCTTATCGGAACAAAAGAGCTGATTACTTTGGGGCATGCCCCGCAAAAAGCCCTTTTAAGGGCTGGTAATAGAGCTGATTACTTTTGTAATTTAGATTAGGGTAGGGAAATTTTTTTATTTTGGGGGGCTTTGTAATTTTATTAGGGGGCTTAGAATAGGTGTAATTAGCTTAAAATTCTTGTAATCTTTTTTTTATTTTTTGTAATTTAGTGTTTGTTTGTTTTTGTAATTTAGTTTAGTGTATTTAATTGTATTTTAGTTTAGATATTTGTATTTTATTTAATTTATTCATAGTGTAGGTGTATTTGTAACTTAGGTTAGGATTTATTTTACAGGTAAATTGGTAATTATTTTAACAAGGTAGCTATTAAATAGTTATTAACTATTTAATAGCTATTGTACCTAGTTAAAATAAATACCAAGTTACCTGTAAAATAAATATAAACCCTAAAATAGCTACAATGTAATTATTACTTATATTGTAGCTATCTTAGGCCTAGATTTAGAGTTGGGCGGTAGCCGTCAAAACCAGCGTTAGAGGCTCCTAACGCTGGTTTTTACCGCCCTCTGGTATTTGGAGTCAGTCATTAAAGGGTCTAACGCTCATTTTTCAGCCGCGACTTTTCCATACCGCAGATCCCCTTACGTGAATTGAGTATCCTATCTTTTCAATGGGATCTTTCTAACTCCGGTATTTAGAGTCGTGTCTGAAGTGATCGTTAGAATTCTAACGACAAGACTGCAGCCGCAGAAAAAAGTCAGTAGTTAAGAGCTTTCTGGGCTAACGCCGGTTTATAAAGCTCTTAACTACTGTGCTCTAAAGTACACTAACACCCATAAACTACCTATGTACCCCTAAACCGAGGTCCCCCCACATCGCCGCCACTCGATTAAATTTTTTTAACCCCTAATCTGCCGACCGCCACCTACGTTATACTTATGTACCCCTAATCTGCTGCCCCTAACACCGCCGACCCCTATATTATATTTATTAACCCCTAACCTGCCCCCCACAACGTCGCCGCCAGCTACCTACAATAATTAACCCCTAATCTGCCGCTCCGTAAACCGCCGCTACCTACATTATCCCTATGTACCCCTAATCTGCTGCCCCTAACACCGCCGACCCCTATATTATATTTATTAACCCCTAATCTGCCCCCCTCAACGTCGCCTCCACCTGCCTACACTTATTAACCCCTAATCCTGAGACCTGAGCGCTACTATAATAAATGTATTAACCCCTAATCCGCCACACTCCCGCCTCAATAACCCTATAATAAATAGTATTAACCCCTAATCTGCCCTCCCTAACATCGCCGACACCTAACTTCAATTATTAACCCCTAATCTGCCGACCGAATCTCGCTGCTACTGTAATAAATGGATTAACCCCTAAAGCTAAGTCTAACCCTAACCCTAACACCCCCCTAAGTTAAATATAATTTAAATCTAACGAAATAAATTAACTCTTATTAAATAAATTATTCCTATTTAAAGCTAAATACTTACCTGTAAAATAAACCCTAATATAGCTAAAATATAAATTATAATTATATTATAGCTATTTTAGGATTTATATTTATTTTACAGGTAACTTTGCATTTATTTTAACCAGGTACAATAGCTATTAAATAGTTAAGAACTATTTAATAGCTAAAATAGTTAAAATATTTACAAAATTACCTGTAAAATAAATCCTAACCTAAGTTACAATTAAACCTAACACTACACTATCAATAAATAAATTAAATAAAATACCTACAATTACCTACAATTAAACCTAACACTGCACTATCAATACATTAATTAAATACAATACCTACAAATAACTACAATTAAATAAACTAACTAAAGTACAAAAAATAAAAAAGAACTAAGTTACAAAAATTAATAAAATATTTACAAACATTAGAAAAATATTACAACAATTTTAAACTAATTACACCTACTCTAAGCCCCCTAATAAAATTACAAAGCCCCCCAAAATAAAAAAATGCCCTACCCTATTCTAAATTAAAAAAGTTCAAAGCTCTTTTACCTTACCAGCCCTGAACAGGGCCCTTTGTGGGGCATGCCCCAAGAAATTCAGCTCTTTTGCCTGTAAAAAAACACATACAATACCCCCCCAACATTACAACCCACCACCCACATACCCCTAATCTAACCCAAACCCCCCTTAAATAAACCTAACACTAAGCCCCTGAAGATCTTCCTACCTTATCTTCACCTCACTGGGTATCACCGATCGGTCCTGGCTCCAAAATCTTCATCCAACTCAAGCGGGGGCTGGCGATCCATAATCCTGCGGCTGAAGAGGTCCAGAAGAGGCGCCAAAGTCTTCATCCTATCCGGGAAGAAGAGGCGATCCAGACCGGCAACCATCTTGATCCAAGCGGCATCTTCTATCTTCATCCGATGAGGAACGGCTCCATCATGAAGACCTCCAGCGCGGATCAATCTTCTTCCGACGACGTCCAACTGAAGAATGACGGTTCCTTTAAGGGACGTCATCCAAGATGGCGTCCCTCGAATTCCGATTGGCTGATAGGATTCTATCAGCCAATCGGAATTAAGGTAGGAAAATTCTGATTGGCTGATGGAATCAGCCAATCAGAATCAAGTTCAATCCGATTGGCTGATCCGATTGGCTGATTCCAATAGAATGCGAGCTCAATCTGATTGGAATTTTCCTACCTTAATTCCGATTGGCTGATAGAATCCTATCAGCCAATCGGAATTCGAGGGACGCCATCTTGGATGACGTCCCTTAAAGGAACCGTCATTCTTCAGTTGGACGTCATTGGAAGAAGATTGATCCGCGCTGGAGGTCTTCACGATGGAGCCATTCCTCATCGGCTGAAGATAGAAGATGTCGCTTGGATCAAGATGGTTGCCGGTCTGGATCGCCTCTTCTTCCCGGATAGGATGAAGACTTTGGAGCCTCTTCTGGACCTCTTCAGCCGCAGGATTATGGATCGCCAGCCCCCGCTTGGGTTGGATGAAGATTTTGGAGCCAGGACCGATCGGTGATACCCGGTGAGGTGAAGATAAGGTAGGAAGATCTTCAGGGGCTTAGTGTTAGGTTTATTTAAGGGGGGTTTGGGTTAGATTAGGGGTATGTGGGTGGTGGGTTGTAATGTTGGGGGGGTATTGTATGTGTTTTTTTTACAGGCAAAAGAGCTGAATTCTTTGGGGCATGCCCCGCAAAGGGCCCTTTTCAGGGCTGGTAAGGTAAAAGAGCTTTGAACTTTTTTAATTTAGAATAGGGTAGGGCATTTTTTTATTTTGGGGGGCTTTGTTATTGTATTAGGGGGCTTAGAGTAGGTGTAATTAGTTTAAAATTGTTGTAATATTTTTCTAATGTTTGTAAATATTTTATTATTTTTTGTAACTTAGTTCTTTTTTATTTTTTGTACTTTAGTTAGTTTATTTAATTGTAGTTATTTGTAGGTATTGTATTTAATTAATGTATTGATAGAGTGTTAGGTTTAATTGTAGATAATTGTAGGTAGTTTATTTAATTTATTTATTGATAGTGTAGTGTTAGGTTTAATTGTAACTTAGGTTAGGATTTATTTTACAGGTAATTTTGTAATTATTTTTACTATTTTAGCTATTAAATAGTTCTTAACTATTTAATAGCTATTGTACCTGGTTAAAATAAATACAAAGTTACCTGTAAAATAAATATAAATCCTAAAATAGCTATAATATAATTATAATTTATATTTTAGCTATATTAGGGTTTATTTTACAGGTAAGTATTTAGCTTTAAATAGGAATAATTTATTTAATAAGAGTTAATTTATTTTGTTAGATTTAAATTATATTTAATTTAGGGGGGTGTTAGGGTTAAAGTTAGACTTAGCTTTAGGGGTTAATAAATTTATTAGAGTAGCGGTGAGCTCCTGTCGGCAGATTAGGGGTTAATACTTGAAGTTAGGTGTCGGCAATGTTAGGGAGGGCAGATTAGGGGTTAATACTATTTATTATAGGGTTATTGAGGCGGGAGTGAGGAGGATTAGGGGTTAATACATTTATTATAGTAGCGCTCAGGTCCGGTCGGCAGATTAGGGGTTAATAAGTGTAGTTAGGTGGAGGCGACGTTGGGGGCAGCATATTAGGGGTTAATAAATATAATATAGGGGTCGGCGATGTTAGGGCAGCAGATTAGGGGTACATAGGGATAATGTAGGTGGCGGGGGTGTACGGAGCGGCAGATTAGGGGTTAAAAATAATATGCAGGGGTCAGCGATAGCGGGGGCGGCAGATTAGGGGTTAATAAGTGTAAGGTTAGGGGTGTTTAGACTCGGGGTACATGTTAGAGTGTTAGGTGCAGACGTAGGAAGTGTTTCCACATAGAAAACAATGGGGCTGCGTTAGGAGCTGAACGCGGCTTTTTTTCAGCTCAAACTGCCCCATTGTTTTCTATGGGGGAATCGTGCACGAGCACGTTTTTGAAGCTGGCCGCGTCCGTAAACACCGCTGGTATCGAGAGTTGAAGTTGCGGTAAATATGCTATATGCTCCTTTTTTGGAGCATAACGCAGCCATTCTGTGAACTCTAAATACCAGCGGTATTTAAAAGGTGCGGTCAGAAAAAAGCCAGCGTAGCTAACGCACCCCTTTGGCCGCAGAACTCTAAATCTAGGCGTTAGGGTTTATTTTATAGGTAAGTATTTCGTTTTAAATAGGAATATTTTAATTAATAATATTAATATTAATTAGATTTATTTTAATAAGAATTTAGTTAGGGGTGTTAGGGTTAGATAGGGTTAATATACTTAATATATATAATATAATAACTATATTAACCCTAATATAATTAGGGTTAATATAGTTAATATATATATAATATAATAACTACATTAACTATATTAACCCTAATATAATTAGGGTTAATATAGTTAATATATATAATATAATAACTATATTAACTATATTAACCCTAATATAATTAGGGTTATATAGTTAATATAGCTGGCGGCGGTGTAGGGGGATTAGATTATGGGTTAATAATTTTAATATAGGTGGCGGCGGTGTAGGGGGTAATACATTTATTATAGATGGCGGCGGTGTAGGGGGATTTAGATTACAGGCAAAAGAGCTGATTACTTTGTGACAATGCCCCGCAAAAAGCCCTTTTAAGGGCTGGTAAAAGAGCTGGTTACTTTAGGGCAATGGCCAGCAAAAGGCCGTTTTAAGGACTGGCAATAGAGCTTTTTACTTTGGGGCAATGCCACTCAAAAAGCCCTTTCATGGGCTATTTGTAGGGTTAGACTTAGGTTTAGTGGTAGGGATATTTTATTATTTTAGGGGTTAATTAATTTAATATAGGTGGCGGCGGTATAGGGGGATTAGATTAGGGGTTAATAATTTAATATAGCTGGCGGCAGTGTAAGGGGCTCACATTAGGGGGTAGGTAATGTAGGTGGTGGCGGTGTAAGGGGCTAACATTAGGGGGTAGTTAATGTAGGTGGCAGCGGTGTAAGGGACTCACATTAGGGGATAGTTAATGTAGGTGGCGGCGGTGTAAGGGGCTCACATTAGGGGGTAGTTAATGTAGGTGGCCGCGGGGTCCGGGAGCGGCGGTTTAGGGGATAATAACTTAGGTGCGGCGGGGTCCGGGAGCGGCGGTTTAGGGGTTAATACATTTATTATTAGGAGAGTGAGGGGGGATAGCGGATAGAGGGGTATACGTGTCGGGCTATGTTTGGGAGGCGTGTTAGACAGTACGGGAGATTTAATACTTTAGTCAGGTTTTGTAGGCGCCGGCAGTTTCTAAAGTGCCGTAAGTCACTAGCGACTCCAGAAATTTGTACTTACGCAGATTTCTGGACATCGCTAGTTTGTCCGACTTACGGCACTTTAGCAATTGCCGGCGGGGTATATTGGATAGCTCGAGTTGCGAGCTGAAACTACGGGCGGCGGGGGTTCCCTCGCTTGCGCCGCAAACTACGATGTATATCAGATCATGCCCTAAGCGGTTACAGCACCAACATCACAAACCTTGGGCATTGACATTCATTCATGAACCATTTGTTCTGCATTAGCCATGGATAAAAAGGAGCAATATTTTGCAGACAAAATTCTAAGAGAAAACAAAAAAAATATCAGATTGTAACCACCAGATCTTTTGACATCAAATAGAAACATATGTTTCTATTTCACATCACTCTGACAGTGACCATTCAAACATAGTCACTGTCATATGCGAATGCACTGCTATTACTTGCATGTACTTAAAGGGACAGTCTAGTCCACAATAAAATTTCATGATTCAGATAGAGTATGTAATTTTAAACAACTTTCCAATTTGCTTTTATAACCAATTTTGCTTTGTTCTCTTGGTATTCTTAGTTGAAAGCTAAACCTAGGAGGTTCATATGCTAATTTGTTAGACTTTGAAGACCGCCTCTTATATGAATGCATTTTGAAAAATTTTCGCCACTAAAGGGTGTTAGTTCATGTATGTCATAGATAGATAGTTCATGTATGTCATAGATAGATAGATAACACTGTGCTGGTGCACGTGGAGTTACCTAGCAGTTAGCACTGATTGGCTAAAATGCAAGTCTGTCAAAATAACTGAAATAAGGGGGCAGTTTGCAGAGACTTAGATACAAGATAATCACAGAGGTAAAAAGTGTATTAATATAACTGTGTTGGTTATGCAAATATAGGGAATGGGTAATAAAAGGAT
Organism: Bombina bombina; assembly: GCF_027579735.1. Lineage (NCBI taxonomy): Eukaryota > Metazoa > Chordata > Amphibia > Anura > Bombinatoridae > Bombina > Bombina bombina. The sequence goes on from NC_069500.1 coordinate 713,293,763, forward strand.
TATTAAAACAATAACAATTCTGGTGTAGACTGTCCCTTTAAAAGACGCATGCCTTTTTTGCCCTGCATGGGTTGTTAGTCCATCCCTGTATTTATATATTTCTCTCAAAGGTTATGATGTATTGGTGATGCCTTAAAACTGTGTACATACTTGTAACCCAACATTTAATAATCAAACACATGGGGCCAAAATATTGTCAGGGTTTTTTTCCCTGCTTTGTTTGCCATGTGCTGCTGGCAGCCATTTATCTCACCTGTCTTACTAAATCTGGTACATAGTGTGTGATGCTGCTCATTTCCTGCATGCCCTCTTATGGCCAGACTGGTGAACATCATCTGTGTGAGACAGGTTGCAGTCTCAGAAATGTGATGTCATCACTTATTATTTAAAGGGCCTCTGTTCAGTATACTTTACCCTTGCTTTGTCTCAGACTTGTTTGTGAGTTCCTGTGTATTACCTGGCTAGTCTGACGTCCCTTCTGTTTCCTGATCCCTGGCTTGTTCTTGACTCCTGATCCCTGGCTTGTTCTTGCTGTTCTCCTTGTTCTCGCTTTGGCTCCTGACTCGTCTCGTCTGACTACCAGCTCTGGCTTTGACTCCTGACTTGTTATTTGACTTGTGGACTTTTTATTATTTTTTGTTATTAATAAAGGTGTGATTATTTTTGCACTTCTCATCTAAGTCTGATTCCTGGCACACTGACATTACGCAAGGGACATGAATCCTGATGGTGCTAATAATCCACCTTTACCTACCATCATTTCCATGATGGATGAACAGGATCACCGCTTGGATCAATTTGCACTAGTTCTGCAAACCCTGCTGACTCGCACTGCACATTTGAACCAGAGTGTCCCACAAGTTATGGCTGCTCCTGTTTCCACTGCTGCACCTAGTTCTACCAGGAGCATGTCCAGTTCTGCACCTCTAACTCAGAGATATGGAGGCAGAGGGTTTTTGAACCAGGTGGGCATTTACTTTGAGATGTTACCTCAGGCGTTTCCCTCTGACAGAGCTAAGGTGGGATTTCTCATCTTTTTACTCCCTGACACGGCTCTTGCCTTGGCTAATCCCTTGTGGGAGACTAATAAACCTGTGATTTCAAATTACCCTGAATTTGTGACCTCCTTTCAAAGGGTATTTGATGTTCTGGCTCGCTCCTCCTCTACTGCCAAACGACTTATGTCCATTCAGCAAGGTACGAGATCTGTTGCTCAGTATACCATTGAGTTCCGTACGCTTGCCACAGAGGTAGGTTGGAACAATGAATCCCTTGTTGCCACCTTCTTTCATGGGCTCTCTGATGCGATTAAAGACGAAGTTGCTGCCAGAGATTTACCAGAGGATCTTGAAGCTTTGGTGTCTTTTTTTAATCCTTATTGACATCAGACTCAGAGACAGACCCTCTTTCAAGGAGCGCTTGCAGAAGCCTCCTGTTCCGTTGTCTCCTACGTTTTCATTCCCACCCATGCCTTCCTCTCCTCCCATGTCTTCTGGTCCCGAGTCACCAGGTACTGCTAAGCCGATGCAGTTGGAAATCACACGTCTCTCCGTGGCGGAGAGGACCGTTAGGAGGAGGGAGATGCTCTGCCTCTATTGCGGGTTACAGGGCCACTTTTTTATTTTTTTAAATATATTTTTATTGAGGTTATAGGCAATATTACAGAAAATGTTCATCCAGTGACAGTGAGATTATAACATTAAAACATATGTCGTATACCCAAAAACATAGTGAAGAAGTAAAAGTATAACAGTTCTGGACATGGATTCTATGTTTCTCTGGAAGATCGTCAAAACAATAGCTATGTAGTATGGAGCTGCATCTGGTATTCTTATAGCGAGAAGTGTAGGTAGAGAAATTTACAACAAATATCTAACCAGCACAAGTAATCTTGTAAAATATGCATAACTAGTAAAAGAACCAGTGAAAATGAAACCTCGTTTTGATATTATATAAATAATAAAACTGGCCTCCACATTGCGGTTCATGTTGTTATTTAATAGAGTAAAAAGGAAAATTGGGCAAGTGAAGATTAGCTTTTGTTTGGTCACTTTTGGACCACGTTGGCGGGGAAGGGGAAAAGGAGTTAAGCAGGCAAAAGCCGCTCTGAGTGGAATGGGGGAGGGGAATGGGGAGCGGAGCCTTAGGAGATACCAGAATAATAAAGTGTAAGGAGTAAATATAGATCATGTTACAGAGTTAAAAGGGGTGGACTACAGAGGGACTGCCTGTTGTTTATGTAGTTAACAGGGAGGGACGTAATTTGCTCAAGGTATAATAATTAATATACGTAGTTGAGGGGTCAATTGTAGGGCTCTATCCACCTAAATAGGAAAATAGGGTCATATCAAATAAAGGGCAGATACATGGATCCCTGAGAGAATATAGTGAGAATTTACCAGAGGGGCTAGCTCAACACATGCTTAAGTGTTGGGGATCAATCATATACCTAATGTGTAGCATTGGGTCTAGTGAGTGTGGATCTATAAAAGGGGCACTGTGGGTAAAGTTTGCGACAAGAATGCAACGGATGTTGTCATAAGGAAACTAAATATCACATAGCCATAGTGAGACAACATAGCATATACGACTACTGTTTACATGTTGTGAAATAGCCGCCGCTTATGTATGGTAGTGGTTGGAAAGGGGTTCCATAAGGTAAGGCCTATGGCCTTTATTAATACTCTATTATAGCTGTGAATCAAATATAATCATATCAGTTATAAAATATAAACAAGTGTATACAACAGCTCCAACATTAATAATGGTTATGCTAATATAGGAATAACAATAATATGGGAAAATTATCTAGCCCTTCCCTAAAATAACATCATCCAAGTTTGCCTATGATTTGAATTAACAGAGCTGCACTATCAGTTTTGGATAGGTAAATACAGGACAGCTGGACATCAGGCTGAAACGCCTTCATCAAAATAAGTCCCCTTATTTAGAGCTAGATTACAGAGCTAGCTTACATGGTGTTGCAGGAGAATTAGCATAGGAACATTACACTGTGCAGGTATAAACATAAAGCTAGCGACTGTACCTTTAAATGAGCTTAGGCAGTTCCAGATAATACTCGATAAGAGAAAGTCCCCAAAATATATACATAAAATCTCAAACATTAGGCATAACTAGTAATAAGTACATTCCCCCTACATAACAAAATCCTTAACTAATATGAGATCTGAGGAGCTGACTACGGGTCACATTGTGTTCTAGGATATCATTGCGGTAGTATGATTTCTGAGAGAGGTTAGAACACATATAAACATGCACAGCGCCATAGATAAGTATAAACATAATGCACCTCTAACTAAGAAATGTTCTAATGACAGGCTAGGTCAGAAAGTAAGCCACAGAGAGAGAAGTTAATACTGTACAACATAAACCGATAGGCTGATAAGAAGAGCATATGTAAGCAGAGGGCATCAAATAAGATTTCAAACATGCAGTTGTCATACTATTGATCCCTCATGTTAATAATGGATATATTATCTGTAGAAAAAGTGGGTGACTAGAAACATACATATATAAACTCTCAGTTATGGTGTAGCGAGTTTGAGAGATCTTCCCCACCCCAAATACAGCAAAGATAATAAAGAAAAATACTAAGCCAGAAAATACAATGCAATTGACCCAGGACAACACAATACAATGCCTTAAGTCGAAGTCCGGTGTCCCAGGCCAAGTAAGCGTGAGGTAGAGAAATTGAGGAAGTAAAGTTAGCCCACACCAGCCTTATAGATACTCTAAATGAGCATGAGCCACAGTGAGAGCTTTTATAACACATTATCATTGGAAGTAGGTAACAACATAAAGCTATATTCGGACCCACCAATAGGATAATAGGCTTGAGATATTTTCCCTACTACAACACCATCTAACTAGGATCAAACAACAAGTGGTATAATGAACTATAAACTAATAATATATGTGACAATTTCTGCCAGACGGCATAGAGTTGAGGAGATGTGACAGTTCACTCGGCATCTGAAACTTTCTAACTACAGGGCAAATAATAAAGCAGTATGACCCAGCTATGTCTGATGTGTCTCTCAGTGAGATCTCAGCCAGATAACTCTGCGTAGTGGAAGTGTCAGGGTCCATGTAGCTAGCTTACTCCTCTTCTCTGTTTCACTATCCCAAAGCACAGCACTATATTGAGGGATTATCTCTGACTGCTAAGAAATATAGTGGATCTCCCTTTTCTCTTATTATACTCACTCTAGCCTAGTACACCTGTCATACAATAAACTCCATCAGTTATAGCTCTAATGGTAAATGTAACATTGTCAAACACACATTACCTTAACATATATCATTTTGTCACAACAAATGCACATTTTACAGGGAAAAACACACATGCGGCAAGACCTAGCTGTGCAAGGATATGTACTGTATATGAACCACTCCTATACATAACATAGATTTGTGTAGCTGTAAAATAGCAATGATAAGAATGTCTATTTGAATGTGATATTGGCAAAAGCACATAACGTAAGCATAAGCCTTAATAAGCTGAATAAGAGTTCTGTGTCATTGTGAGCTGCTAATGGATGGTCATCACGTTGTCCTGTGTCAAGCCGGGAGAGAAAATAAGTACACCACCAGTCAGGGTTTATCCGATCCCAAGTCTGTCTGCTGCTGGTGTGGTGTTTATCTGAGGGGCCGGTATAACCCCACCACGACATGAGGTTTGATGAGCGTAGACATCTGTCCATCTCGGGGGCGATTGACCTGACCCCGCTTCACAAATCAGCCTATGTGATGTCGTTCCCTCTCGGTCTTCCAGGTTAGTGCTTAGTTCCGGATCATTAACTGGCGTAACTGCTGGAACATTAGACTCAGGCCTCAGCTCTCTTAGGTTATCCTGTAGCTTCTCACAGCTTGTATTTCATTGCTGCTTGCATATTTCGGCCAGAATAGCTGTGGTTTTCGGGAGAACCGTTAGTTCCGGATCACTGAGGGACTGGAAACAGACCATGTTAGAAGTTTGGAGTTTATCGGCGCCATCTTGCCTCTCATGTGGGACAAAGAACAGTTCACGGAGCTGCATAAGTAGATCTCTCATTTCTGAGAAGTGATCCTCCAAGATCTCACAGTAGCGGTCTTCAAACTTGTGTAGTGCGGTCTCCGGGTCCATTTTATTAGTATCAAGGTTAGGGTTCTTCTGAATCTTTAGCAGGGTTTATACTCTAACTGATCCTACAGATATACCAGGCCCCAAGACCTTGATGCGGCTGAAATAATGTAGTATGCCACCGATTAAAAATTTGTTTGCAAGACAGTAAGCAGGTATAATTACCCTTGACTTCTAGAGCGTTTATAAGTTTAGGTCACTTAAGAATTATATTTGTGCACATCTTTAATTAGTTATAGTATGGGAGCTCCATGGACACACGTCTGCTCTCCTTGTCAGTTGGCTCCACCCCCACAGGGCCACCTTTTAAAGTCTTGTCCTACACGGCTGGGAAACGCTCACACCTAAGGTCCTATTGGGGGAAGACCTTAGGTGATTTATCCTCGTCCCCGGAACCGCTAAAGGAGAAACCTTTGGTCACGGTTGTCCTTTCCTGGGTGGACTTCTCCATAGTCACCCAGGCTCTTTTTGACTCCGGTGCTGTGGGCTATTTCATTGACAGCGCTTTTTTATCACAGCACTCCATTCCTGTATTGCCTCGGTCCGTTCCGCTTGCTATTGAGGCCATTGATGGCAGTCCCCTTCAGCCTGCACCCGTTACTCAAGAAACCACTCCATTATCCATGGCTGTTGGGGCTATCCATTTTGAAACCATCCAGTTCTAGATGATAAACTCTCCACATTTTCCAGTTGTTCTGGGTTATCCCTGGCTCCAAAAGCACAATCCCAGTTTCAAATGGCGTAGGTCTGAAATTTTGTCATGGTCTCCGCAATGTATTTCCACTTGTCTTCTGAAACCAGTTAAAGTCCTGTGCACTTCTTCCGTATCTCAATTGACAAGGTGCATGCTGGTACGTTGCCTCCTCACCGGTCTTACGATTGTGCAACCCGGAGCCATTCCGTCTCGGGGCCAGGTTTACCCTCTCTCATTTGTGGAGAATTGTGCTATGGAGGAGTATGTTGCTGATGCTCTGTCATGGGGGATCATCCACAAATCCTGCTCTCCTGCAGGGGCTGGCTTCTTCATTGTGAAGAAAAAGGGTGGCAAGTTAAGACCATGTATCGATTATAGGGGTCTTAATCGTCTTACCATTAAGAATTCTTACCCTATTCCGCTCATTATGGAACTCTTTGACCGCCTCAAGGGAGCTACAGTCTTTTCTAAGCTTGATTTGAGAGGAGCATACAATCTCGTTAGGATTAAGGAGGGCCACGAATGGAAAACAGCATTTATCACCAGGAGCAGGCATTATGAGTATCTTGTACGGCCCTTTGGCCTATGTAATGCTCCAGCTATTTTCCAGGAATTTATTAATGATGTCCTATGAGATATGTTGCAACAGTGTGTTGTAGTGTACTTAGACGATATCCTCATACACTCACCCACTCTTGAGGCTCATCGTTCTGATGTTACACGGGTACTTCAGGGACTACGTGAGAATGGCCTGTTTTGTAAACTCGAGAAATGTGAGTTCCATCAGACTCAAGTAACCTTTCTAGGTTATGTAATCTCCATTGCAGGGTTTCTCCATGGATCCTGACAAGTTGTCTGCAGTTCTGCAGTGGTCTCGCCCAGTTGGTCTTCGCTCTATTCAGCGTTTTTGGGGATTTGCCAATTACTATAGAAAGTTTATTAAAAACTTTTCTTCCTTGTCAAACCTATCACTGACATGACCTGTAAGGAGAATGATTCACTCCATTGGTCACCTACTGCCAATAAGGCTTTTGAGAGTCTTAAGACTACCTTTGCTGCCGCTCCAGTTCTGGCTCATCCTAACCCTGTCCTGCCTTTCATTCTTGAGGTCAATGCGTCTGAGACTGGAGTAGGTACCCTCTTGTCTTAACGTCCTATGCCTGATGGTTCCTTGCATCCGTGCGGTTTCTTCTCTAAGAAATTGTCTCCAGCGGAGTGCAATTATGAAATTGGTGACAGGGAATTACTGGCCATAATTTTGGCACTCAAGGAATGGAAGCACTAATTTGACTTCTCCCTTGGGGGAGTAGATCCTGGCTGCACAAACCAATGCACCTCCTGAGAAACCTAGTGGTAAGTGCTTTGTATCTGAGAATCTTCAAACTAAACTATTGCACACTTACCACTATCCTAAAGCCACAGGTCACCCAGGCAAGAACTAAATTATTTGGTCTGTCACTCGACACTTCTGTTGGCCAGGTCTTCGTTCTGATGTTGCTGTGTATGTTGCCTCCTGCTCAGTCTGTACACAGAATAAGACTTCTCGACGTCTTCCTGTGGATCTTCTTCAACCTATTGCTAATGGTGAGCGTCCTTGGACACATCTTTCCATCGACTTCATTGTTGAGCTCCCTGTTTACAATGGCAATACTGTTATCCTAATGGTGGTTGACCGTTTTTCTAAAAACATAATTTATGTAAGAACTTACCTGATAAATTCATTTCTTTCATATTAACAAGAGTCCATGAGCTAGTGACGTATGGGATATACATTCCTACCAGGAGGGGCAAAGTTTCCCAAACCTCAAAATGCCTATAAATACACCCCTCACCACACCCACAATTCAGTTTAACGAATAGCCAAGAAGTGGGGTGATAAAAAAGTGCGAAAGCATATAAAATAAGGAATTGGAATAATTGTGCTTTATACAAAATCATAACCACCACAAAAAAAGGGCGGGCCTCATGGACTCTTGCTAATATGAAAGAAATGAATTTATCAGGTAAGTTCTTACATAAATTATGTTTTCTTTCATGTAATTAGCAAGAGTCCATGAGCTAGTGACGTATGGGATAATGACTACCCAAGATGTGGATCTTTCCACACAAGAGTCACTAGAGAGGGAGGGATAAAATAAAGACAGCCAATTCCTGCTGAAATAATCCACACCCAAAATAAAGTTTAATGAAAAACATAAGCAGAAGATTCAAACTGAAACCGCTGCCTGAAGTACTTTTCTACCAAAAACTGCTTCAGAAGAAGAAAATACATCAAAATGGTAGAATTTAGTAAAAGTATGCAAAGAGGACCAAGTTGCTGCTTTGCAAATCTGATCAACCGAAGCTTCATTCCTAAACACCCAGGAAGTAGAAACTGACCTAGTAGAATGAGCTGTAATCCTCTGAGGCGGAGTTTTACCCGACTCAACATAGGCAAGATGAATTAAAGATTTCAACCAAGATGCCAAAGAAATGGCAGAAGCTTTCTGGCCTTTTCTAGAACCGGAAAAGATAAGAAATAGACTAGAAGTCTTTCGGAAAGATTTAGTAGCTTCAACATATTTCAAAGCTCTAACAACATCCAAAGAATGCAACGATTTCTCCTTAGAATTCTTAGGATTAGGACATAATGAAGGAACCACAATTTCTCTACTAATGTTGTTGGAATTCACAACTTTAGGTAAAAATTCAAAAGAAGTTTGCAACACCTCCTTATCCTGATGAAAAATCAGAAAAGGAGACTCACAAGAAAGAGCAGATAATTCAGAAACTCTTCTGGCAGAAGAGATGGCCAAAAGGAACAAAACTTTCCAAGAAAGTAATTTAATGTCCAATGAATGCATAGGTTCAAATGGAGGAGCTTGAAGAGCCCCCAGAACCAAATTCAAACTCCAGGGAGGAGAAATTGACTTAATGACAGGCTTTATACGAACCAAAGCTTGTACAAAACAATGAATATCAGGAAGAATAGCAATCTTTCTGTGAAAAAGGACAGAAAGAGCAGAGATTTGTCCTTTCAAGGAACTTGCAGACAAACCCTTATCTAAACCATCCTGAAGAAACTGTAATATTCTCGGTATTCTAAAAGAATGCCAAGAAAAATGATGAGAAAGACACCAAGAAATATAAGTCTTCCAGACTCTATAATATATCTCTCTAGATACAGATTTACGAGCCTGTAACATAGTATTAATCACAGAGTCAGAGAAACCTCTTTGACCAAGAATCAAGCGTTCAATCTCCATACCTTTAAATTTAAGGATTTCAGATCCTGATGGAAAAAAGGACCTTGAGACAGAAGGTCTGGTCTTAACGGAAGAGTCCACGGTTGGCAAGAGGCCATCCGGACAAGATCCGCATACCAAAACCTGTGAGGCCATGCCGGAGCTACCAGCAGAACAAACGAGCATTCCTTCAGAATCTTGGAGATTACTCTTGGAAGAAGAACTAGAGGCGGAAAGATATAGGCAGGATGATACTTCCAAGGAAGTGATAATGCATCCACTGCCTCCACCTGAGGATCCCGGGATCTGGACAGATACCTGGGAAGTTTCTTGTTTAGATGAGACGCCATCAGATCTATTTCTGGAAGTTCCCACATTTGAACAATCTGAAGAAATACCTCTGGGTGAAGAGACCATTCGCCCGGATGCAACGTTTGGCGACTGAGATAATCCGCTTCCCAATTGTCTACACCTGGGATATGAACCGCAGAGATTAGACAGGAGCTGGATTCCGCCCAAACCAAAATTCGAGATACTTCTTTCATAGCCAGAGGACTGTGAGTCCCTCCTTGATGATTGATGTATGCCACAGTTGTGACATTGTCTGTCTGAAAACAAATGAACGATTCTCTCTTCAGAAGAGGCCAAAACTGAAGAGCTCTGAAAATTGCACGGAGTTCCAAAATATTGATCGGTAATCTCACCTCCTGAGATTCCCAAACTCCTTGTGCCGTCAGAGATCCCCACACAGCTCCCCAACCTGTGAGACTTGCATCTGTTGAAATTACAGTCCAGGTCGGAAGCACAAAAGAAGCCCCCTGAATTAAACGATGGTGATCTGTCCACCACGTTAGAGAGTGTCAAATAATCGGTTTTAAAGATATTAATTGAGATATCTTTGTGTAATCCTTGCACCATTGATTCAGCATACAGAGCTGAAGAGGTCGCATGTGAAAACGAGCAAAGGGGATAGCATCCGATGCAGCAGTCATAAGACCTAGAATTTCCATGCATAAGGCTACCGAAGGGAATGATTGTGACTGAAGGTTTCGACAAGCTGCAATCAATTTTTGACGTCTCTTGTCTGTTAAAGACAGAGTCATGGACACTGAATCTATCTGGAAACCCAGAAAGGTTACCCTTGTCTGAGGAATCAAAGAACTTTTTGGTAAATTGATCCTCCAACCATGATCTTGAAGAAACAACACAAGTCGATTCGTATGAGATTCTGCTAAATGTAAAGACTGAGCAAGTTCCAAGATATCGTCCAAATAAGGAAATACCACAATACCCTGTTCTCTGATTACAGACAGAAGGGCACCGAGAACCTTTGAAAAAATTCTTGGAGCTGTAGCTAGGCCAAACGGTAGAGCCACAAACTGGTAATGCTTGTCCAGAAAAGAGAATCTCAGGAACTGATAATGATCTGGATGAATCGGAATATGCAGATATGCATCCTGTAAATCTATTGTGGACATATAATTCCCTTGCTGAACAAAAGGCAAGATAGTCCTTACAGTTACCATCTTGAACGTTGGTATCCTTACATAACGATTCAATATTTTTAGATCCAGAACTGGTCTGAAGGAATTCTCCTTCTTTGGTACAATGAAGAGATTTGAATAAACCCCATCCCCTGTTCCGGAACTGGAACTGGCATAATTACTCCAGCCAACTCTAGATCTGAAACACAATTCAGAAATGCTTGAGCTTTCACTGGATTTACTGGGACACGGGAAAGAAAAAATCTCTTTGCAGGAGGTCTCATCTTGAAACCAATTCTGTACCCTTCTGAAACAATGTTCTGAATCCAAAGATTGTGAACAGAATTGATCCAAATTTCTTTGAAAAAACGTAACCTGCCCCCTACCAGCTGAGCTGGAATGAGGGCCGCACCTTCATGTGGACTTAGAAGCAGGCTTTGCCTTTCTAGCAGGCTTGGATTTATTCCAGACTGGAGATGGTTTCCAAACTGAAACTGCTCCTGAGGATGAAGGATCAGGCTTTTGTTCTTTGTTGAAACGAAAGGAAAGAAAACGATTATTAGCCCTGTTTTTACCTTTAGATTTTTTATCCTGTGGTAAAAAAGTTCCTTTCCCACCAGTAACAGTTGAGATAATAGAATCCAACTGAGAACCAAATCATTTGTTACCCTGGAAAGAAATAGAAAGTAGAGTTGATTTAGAAGCCATATCAGCATTCCAAGTCTTAAGCCATAAAGCTCTTCTAGCTAAAATAGCTAGAGACATAAACCTGACATCAACTCTGATAATATCAAAAATGGCATCACAGATAAAATTATTAGCATGCTGAAGAAGAATAATAATATCATGAGAATCATGATTTGTTACTTGTTGCGCTAAAGTTTCCAACCAAAAAGTTGAAGCTGCAGCAACATCAGCCAATGATATAGCAGGTCTAAGAAGATTACCTGAACACAGATAAGCTTTTCTTAGAAAGGATTCAATTTTCCTATCTAAAGGATCTTTAAACGAAGTACCATCTGACGTAGGAATGGTAGTACGTTTAGCAAGGGTAGAAATAGCCCCATCAACTCTAGGGATTTTGTCCCAAAATTCTAATCTGTCAGACGGCACAGGATATAATTGCTTAAAACGTTTAGAAGGAGTAAATGAATTACCCAATTTATCCCATTCTTTGGAAATTACTGCAGAAATAGCATTAGGAACAGGAAAAACTTCTGGAATAACCACAGGAGATTGAAATACCTTATCTAAACGTTTAGAATTAGTATCAAGAGGACCAGAATCCTCTATTTCTAAAGCAATTAATACTTCTTTAAGTAAAGAACGAATAAATTCCATTTTAAATAAATATGAAGATTTATCAGCATCAATCTCTGAAACAGAATCCTCTGAACCAGAAGAGTCATCAGAATCAGAATGATGATGTTCATTTAAAAATTCATCTGTAGGGAGAGAAGTTTTAAAAGATTTTTTACGTTTACTAGAAGGAGAAATAACAGACATAGCCTTCTTGATGGATTCAGAAACAAAATCTCTTATGTTATCAGGAACATTCTGCACCTTAGATGTTGAAGGAACTGCAACAGACAATGGTACTTTACTAAAGGAAATATTATCTGCATTAACAAGTTTGTCATGACAATTAATACAAACAACAGCCGGAGGAACAGCTACCAAAAGTTTACAGCAGATACACTTAGCTTTGGTAGATCCAGCACTAGACAGCGATTTTCCTGTAGTATCTTCTGACTCAGATGCAACGTGAGACATCTTGCAATATGTAAGAGAAAAAACAACATATAAAGCAAAATTGATCAAATTCCTTAAATGACAGTTTCAGGAATGGGAAAAAATGCCAAAGAACAAGCTTCTAGCAACCAGAAGCAATGAAAAATGAGACTTAAATAATGTGGAGACAAAAGCGACGCCCATATTTTTTAGCGCCAAATAAGACGCCCACATTATTTGGCGCCTAAATGCTTTTGGCGCCAAAAATGACGCCACATCTGGAACGCCGACATTTTTGGCGCAAAATAACGTCAAAAAATGACGCAACTTCCGGCGACACGTATGACACCGGAAACGGAAAAGAATTTTTTGCGCCAAAAAAGTCAGCGCCAAGAATGACGCAATAAAATGAAGCATTTTCAGCCCCCGCGAGCCTAACAGCCCACAGGGAAAAAAGAGTCAAATTTTTGAAGGTAAGAAAAAATGAATAATTGAAATGCATAATCCCAAATATGAAACTGACTGTCTGAAAAATAAGGAAAGTTGAACATTCTGAGTCAAGGCAAATAAATGTTTGAATACATATATTTAGAACTTTATAAACAAAGTGCCCAACCATAGCTTAGAGTGTCACAGAAAATAAGATTTACTTACCCCAGGACACTCATCTACATGTTTGTAGAAAGCCAAACCAGTACTGAAACGAGAATCAGCAGAGGTAATGGTATATATAAGAGTATATCGTCGATCTGAAAAGGGAGGTAAGAGATGAATCTCTACGACCGATAACAGAGAACCTATGAAATAGACCCCGTAGAAGGAGATCACTGCATTCAAATAGGCAATACTCTCCTCACATCCCTCTGACATTCACTGCACGCTGAGAGGAAAACCGGGCTCCAACTTGCTGCGGAGCGCATATCAACGTAGAATCTAGCACAAACTTACTTCACCACCTCCATCGGAGGCAAAGTTTGTAAAACTGAATTGTGGGTGTGGTGAGGGGTGTATTTATAGGCATTTTGAGGTTTGGGAAACTTTGCCCCTCCTGGTAGGAATGTATATCCCATACGTCACTAGCTCATGGACTCTTGCTAATTACATGAAAGAAATGTCACATTGCATTCCCTTGAAGAAACTGCCTACTGCTCAGGAGCTTGCTTCAATTTTTGCCCGGGAGGTCTTCCATTTACATGGGTTACCCAAGGAGATAGTCTTGGACTGGGGTAGCCAGTTTGTCTCCAGATTTTGGCGTTCCTTTTGTGCTCAATCGGGGATCCAGCTTTCTTTCTCCTCGGCATATCACCCTCAATCCAATTGGGCTGCGGAACAGTCTAATCAAGCTCTGGAACAGTTACTCCATTGCTATGTCTCAGATTACCACAATAATTGGTCTGAACTATTAATTTGGGCAGAGTTTGCTCGTAATAGTGCTATTAATGCTTCCTCCACGTTATCCCCGTTCATGGCGAATTATGGGTTTCAATCATCTTTGTTTCCCGATTCATTCATGTCCCAGGGTATTCCGGCTTCTGAGGAGCATCTCCGGTAACTCCGTTCCATGTGGGTGCAGATTCAGGATTGCCTTCATCGTTCTATGCAGCGCCAAAAGTTCCAGGCTGATCGTAGGCGTCTGCCCGCGCCTTCCTACCAGGTTGGTGAGAGGATTTGGCTGTCTTGAACTTGAACATTCGTGTGCCTTCCAATAAACTGACTCCCCGTTATGTTGGTCCTTTTTGAATACTTCGACAGGTCAATCCTGTGGCCTGCGCTCTTGACCTTCCTCCTGCAATGCGCATCTCCAATGTTTTTCATGTCTCCCTCTTGAAATCATTGGTTTGTAATCGGTTTACCAATGTGTTGCCTCGTCCCCGTCCTATCTCTATTGACAACCATGAAGAATATGAGGTCAGCAGCATTATTGACTCTCGTATGTCCAGGGGCCGTGTACAGTATTTGGTTCACTGGAGGTGCTACGGTCCAGAGGAGCGTTCATGGGTTCCCTTCTATGATGTTCATGCTCCCGCCCTCCTTCATGCCTTCCATGCCCATTTCCCCAATAAGCCTTTTGTCCTCCCACAGGGGAGGGGTCGTTGAGAGGAGGGTACTGTCAGGGTTTTTTTTCCCTGCTTTGTTTGTCATGTGCTGCTGGCAGCCATTTTACTCACCTCTCTTACTGAATCTGGTACAGAGTGTGTGATGCTGATCATTTCCTGCACGCCCTCTTATGTCCAGACTGGTGAACATCATCTGTGTGAGACAGGTTGCAGTCTCAGAATTGTGATGTAATCACTTATTATTTAAAGGGCCTTTGTTCAGTATGCTTTGACCTTGCTTTGTCTCAGACCTGTTTGTGAGTTTCTGTGTTCCAGTTCCTGTGTATTACCTGATTAGTATGACGTCCCTTCTGGTTCCTGATCCCTGGCTTGTTCCTGACTCTGCTGTTCTCCTTGTTCCTGATTCCGCCTCGTCTGACTACTCGCTTTGGCTCCTGACTTGGCTCGTCTGACTACCAGCTCTGGCTTTGACTCCTGGCTTGTTATTTGACTTGTGAACTTTTTATTATTTTTTTGTTATTAATAAAGGTGTGATTATTTTTGCACTTCTCGTCTCAGTCGGAGTCCTGGCACCCTGACAAATATCAAGCTCCGAACGGAGCTTGATACCCCTGTTTCTGTTAAGTCTAAAGACTGCTGCTCCATAACTTGTCCACCTGCTCTGAGACTGTGGACATCAATCCCCCCCGATCCTATACAATTGGGCTGATTGACACTCCCTGCTAGCGGCCGATGAATCTGCCGGGGGCGGCATTGCACAAGCAGTTCACAAGAACTGCTTGTGCAATAATAAATGCCAACAGCGTATGCAGTCAGCGCTTATTGATGTGCGGCAGACATGATGATACACTACATTGTATCATGTCCATCTGCACTTTAATACATTGGCCCCATGATTTCCAATTTGAGTTTGGTGCTGCAGGCTATAGTATACATTCTACTGCAGTTGAAATACAAGAAATCTCATTATGGCTATGTTGACATCACCTTTTACTATGGGATCATAAGGTAGACAATGGGTATTTTAGTTTCAACAGTCAATGTAATTTGATTTTCATTCTTGGATTCTACAGTTTTAAGATCTTCTATTTCTATACACTTTAACATGCTGTGATTCTTACTATGCTGAATACAAGGGAAGGCTAACCTATTCACATTGTCATATTTCTGCAGAACATTGCCTCTAATAGAAATACATAATATATATATATATATATATATATATACTTCCATATAAACTTTAAATGGGAAATAAGTGCAGACCCTGAAACGTACATAGGTCCACAAAGACTAAACAAATGCAAATCATTGCCAGAGAAGAGTTGCAGAGTTGGACGGGAAAGTGGGGGTCAGTCAAAAAACTGTGGATAGCTGCATTTTGGCCCTAGGACTGTGACAGCCATGTAAGAAAACATGCTGTTCTCATAATCTCATTGAATATGCAAATGAGTAACCACTATGGTCCAGATTATGAGTGGCAAGATAAATGTTGCGTGACTCGTATTACAAGTTGTAAGGGAACGTGTTCCCCTGAGCACAATCCAATTTAACAAGCATTGGGTTAGGGCAAATTCATAGCTCCGTTAACAAAAAAGTTGCACAAAACACATCAAAAATACATTCAAAAGTATTGTTACACTTATAATAACACTGTCTAATAAAAATGATTACAGAAAAGAAATTGCATACAAAAGTTATACATATGTGCATTAGAGCCCTTTGCAGTCAAGTAGCTGAAAACATAAAAAAACCATATTTATGCAATATTAATTTTTTTTTTTTTTCCAAAAAGGCTTTATTGAAAGGTATTCAAAAAATTACAAGTTTTTCAGTTTTTCCAAGGTGCATATGAATACAAAGTTATGTGATCATTACATTGCAAATTGTGATGTATAATACTAACATGTAAAAGTCATTCTTCCCCTGGCTCCCCTAGGCATGATGAATTACTGACCGCTCATAGAGCATGTGGAGTTTAACTCCGGAAGGATAAGGACACTGTTCAATATGCACTTGTATGTTAAAAGTCCAAGAGTCCAATAGTGCACTTTCCCTGGTGTTCTACGGCCAATCCCGCCAAGCTATACATTCATAAGCTAGGATCACCAGAGAGTGAGAAGCAGAGAGAAAAGGAGAAAGAGGGGGAAGGGGGGGGAGGGAAACCTGTCTCCAGTGTCACCTTGATAAGGTTTGTGTAGTCACTCACTTTACTGTATTCCCACAGTTGAGGATTGTTTGGGGCTAGTTTGTGCATATCTTGTGAAGAATGGGCGAAGTTGGTAAATAAAAGCGAAGAAGGAGGGGGGGGGGGGGAGAGGGGGGGGGGCGGGTAAGTGTCAATGGAGAAGTCAGAGGTCCATGCTGTAGTCAACATTATCCTACACTATCCGTTGTCTGTGTGTCGCCCAGCACTCCAGCATCATCTCGTGTGTGTCCACAGTCCCTTGCTGAGTGTGGTGATATCTTTCTAGGCGTAGCAGCGTATCTACTTGTTCTTGCCATTCCTTAAGGGTCGGTGTGGTGCTAGATTTCCAATGCTTTGGGATCAGCAATTTAGCTCCATTCAGCATAATTAATAGTAGTGCTCTGTTAGCTTTACAAGGCAATTTGGGCAATGATAGGAATAGTAGTGTTTTTGGGCTGTTCTGCAGGGGTTTCCCTAAGACTAGTTCCATGTGATTAAGGACGCCAACCCAGTATTCATCTAGCCTGGGGCAATCCCACCATATGTGTGTTGGTGTGCCAACTGCGCCACAGTCCCTCCAGCATTTGCCTGAGGCCTGTTTGTAAATCTTCTGCAGCCTGCTGGGTGTAAGGTACCACCTTGCTAGGCATTTGAAACTGGATTATTGCACTCTCATAGAGATTGAGGCTGACTTGGTCACTAAAAAAGCGTTCTGCCAGTCCTCATGACCAATCTCAGTCTGCCATTCCTTTTCCCACATCTTCGTGTAGGAAGGGAGTGTCTGGGCATCATCTGTCAGTAGCAGTTTATAGAGTAATGAGATTGCATGAGCTGTTGGTGTGTCCTTCAGGCACAAGGTCTCGAAGGTGGTGGGCGTTCTGGTTAAACAAGATCTATGTTTATGTGTCACGATGTAGTGGTTTAACCGCATGTGTGAGTACCAGTTCATCATCAGGTGAGGGTGTTCCTCCAAGATGTCCGTGAGTGTTTTGAGCTTATGTCCGTCTGTCAAGGACTTGATGACGTAGTCATTTAAGGGTGTGTCAGTAGTGGCACTATTATCAGGGTAGTTCCATGGCAGTGCGGCATTATGATAAATAGGGGTCAGTGGGGAATGTTTGGTTGTTATATGCGTTGTAGTGTTTATTATCTTGTCCCAAGTAGAATAGAAGTCTATCAGAAGGGGATATGTAGTTGTGGCTGTGTGCCTATCCTTTTCTAGAATCCAGGCGCCTAGGCCTGCGTTGTTTGTGTCTAAAATATCACAGTCCAGTCGTACCCATTCTTTGTTGGGATCATTAGAGCACCAGTCCAGCAATCTACCCAGCGTGATTGCCTGTTTGTACGTTAGTATGTTTGGGACCCCTAGACCCCCTCTATCCCTGGGCAGATACAGAGTTCTCCTGGCTACCCTTGGTCTGATCCCTCCCCAGATGTATTGTTCGATTAAGTTTTGTATTTTTTGTAGATAGTTCCTTGGGAGGGGGATTGGTTTTGTTTGGAGAATGTAAAGCAGTCTGGGTAGCACGTTCATCTTAACAACATTTATTCGTCCTAGCCAGGAGATGGATTTGTTCTTCCATCTAGAAAGGTCCGCTATCAGTGTGGTTTCTAAACTCTTGTAATTTTCTCGGAAGACAGTCTGAGCATCCGGGGAGATGTATATCCCCAGATACTTCAGCTTGTCTCGTTGTAATCTCAAGGGGCAGGCACCTAATGTTGTGGTTAAATCCTCTGTGCTGTATGTGATGTTCAGTATCTCTGATTTGGCTACATTAAGGTGGAAGTTAGATAGTCGTCCTTACTCACTAAAAGTGTCTAAAACTCTAGGGAGTGAGGTCTCTATATCAGTGAGTGTCAATAGGACGTCGTCGGCGTATAAAGCCAATTTGTGTGTGCTTGATTTAGTTTTAATGCCTGAGATCTGGGGGTCTTCTCTAATTTTCTGCGCTAATGCCTTGATTGAGATAGCGAAAAGGATCGGCGAGAGGGGGCATCCCTGCCTGGTCCCGTTTCTGATATGGAATCTGTCTGACAGCAGGCCATTAACTTTTACCCTAGCAGAGGGGTTTTCATAGAGAGCAAATATCTGTTTAATAAAGGTTTCACTAAACTTCATTCTGGCTAGGACCGCTTTTAGAAAAGACCAGTGTACCCGATCGAACGCTTTTTCAGCGTCTGTCGAGACCAGTATAAGGGGGGTATTCTGATGCTGCGCGTGCGATACGAGCTGTAACACTTTCAGCGTGTTGTCACGCGCCTCTCTCCCAGGCACGAAACCCACTTGATCTGGGTGTATCAGTGTGGGTAGGATCTGATTGATTCTGTTGGCTAATACTTTTGTGTAGATTTTTACATCTACGTTGAGGAGCGAGATCGGGCGGAAGTTCTCTGGCCTATCCGGGGTTTTACCCTGTTTGGGGAGGACAATAATGTTTGCCTCAAGCATCTGGTCTGTGAAGCCTCCCTCTTTTAACAGTGAGTTAAACAGGAGTGTGAGAGGTGTTAGTAAGTGATGTGCAAAGTCTTTGTAGTATTTTACCCCTAGTCCATCAGGCCCGGGGCTCTTTCCATTTGGCATGCTCTTGATGGCTAGCTTAATTTCGTCAGCTGTTATTGGTCTGTCAAGTTGCTCAGAGTCCTCTTGAGAGAGTGTGGGGAGCTGGATGTCTCTTAGATATGTGTCTATGTGTGATTGTGGGCTCTTGTTCGTGATGTTGTAAAGTGTCTCGTAATATCGTCTGAAAGTCTCAGCTATTTTCTCGCTCTCTTTCTGAGTGTGCCCCGATGCATCTGTTAGCGAGTATATATGCGTGCTTAATTGTTTGCGCTTCAGCGCCTTAGCTAATGAGGGGCCTATTCTATCATTCATCTCAAAGTATTTTTGTTGTAGCATTGATGCCCTTCTCTGGTATTCTTTGATAAGATAATTATTCAATTCAGTCTTTACTGTGTTTAGGGACTTTAATATTGTGGTAGATGAGGTATTCTTTTTTAGCTCGGTTTCCCAGTATCGGATCTGAGATAGGGATGAGTTCAGGAATTGTCTGTTTTGTTTGGTTTCTGTAGCTTTAAGCCTTATGAATTCACCCCTTGCCACACATTTGTGCGCTTCCCATGTCGTGGAGGTGGGTAGGGCATCTAGTGGGTTTTCGTTAAAGTAGTGCCGTAAGGTAGTGTCAATTGCCAATTTGTGCAAAGGGTTATCTAACGTATGTTCGTCAAGTCTCCACATATGGGGTTTTATGGGTACGTCTGGCCACTCTAATGTGCATTGCACGGGTGCGTGGTCTGACCAAGTAATTGGCAGTATGTCGGCTTTGTCTATCAAGGAGAGGCCTAACTGGTCAGTTATGAGGTAGTCAATTCTGGTGTAGACATGGTGTGGGTGTGAAAAGAAGGTGTAGTCCCGGGTGTCTGGGTGTAATGATCTCCATATGTCGTGTAGTCTTAGTGAGCGAAGTTGTGAGTTGACGGTTTTGATTACTCTGTGTGGTATATTAGTTTTCCCTGTTGAGGTGTCATAGAAAGGGACCAATGGTAGATTAAAGTCACCTGCTAGAAATAATATGCCTCT
Source organism: Bombina bombina (assembly GCF_027579735.1). Lineage (NCBI taxonomy): Eukaryota > Metazoa > Chordata > Amphibia > Anura > Bombinatoridae > Bombina > Bombina bombina. Next base: position 713,313,858 of record NC_069500.1, read on the forward strand.
TGTGTGTTCCAATATCAGTTGTGTCAGCTGTTTGAATATGGTGTGCTGACCCTGGTTTGGCAGATAGACATTGACTATTGTGATGTAGGAGCTAAACAATGTTCCCACCACTAATAGGTATGATCCGTTGGTGTCTTTAAGAACCTGGGTTGGTTGGAAGGGGATCGTGTTCTTGACGAAGATGCCCACCCCGCCTTTCTTTGAGCAGCCCGAGGCGAGGTAGAAGGTGTTATATCTATGAGAGATGTACCTAGGTTCCCTCCCTTTTTTGAAATGTGTCTCCTGGATACAGATGATATCCCCTCCAGCTTTATGTAACTGTGTGAAAGCGATTGATCTCTTTTCGGGGCTATTAAGCCCTTTTGCGTTAATGGTTATGAATTTAATAGGGTGCGGCTGCATGTTTCTAGGGTATAGTGGATCCAACTGGGCAGCACCAGAACACATCAATTGCGTGCTATCTATCTGTTTATGTGCGGGTGTGCTGGAGGCTGAGCAACGTCTGTCTATTCTATGCGCCCTACTCCTTCTGTATATCTGTGGAATGTGTAGTTTGTAGGTCTCTCCGCTTCTGTGTGCAGTGACAGGGAAAAGGCGGGCTAGAGACAGAAGGGGTGAAAGAGGAGGAGGAGGGGGGGGTTAGAAAAGATGGAGAGGAATAAAGTTGCAAACAGTTATGATACACTGATAGCCCAGCTGCCCTACTGTGGGTGCCGATGTTAGACAGGTATACTTAACTCTAGAAACCTATGAGAACAGCAATCAATGATAACAGTTAACTAGACAAGTAGGGTAATATCCCCGTCAACAAACCCAGCATTTGAAAAAGTAAACTTAAAGATAACATTATATCATATTATATACGACCTGTTGCCTTGATTCAAAAGCTGGCCCCTGACCTGGGCCGTATGAGCGAGCAGTCCATTAGTTGATGTGGTTCTTCCACATCATCAGCAACAGTCACTAGTGAGGGGTGTTTGTGAAAGCCCCGCTCAGCGGTGGGTGTGGGTGTAGTTCGCATCCGGCTCCCCGTAGGAAACCTCAAAGCCGGGCCTTCTTTTGTTGGATCTTCTGTCTGGATGTGTATGTGCAGGGCCTCACAAAAGTGAGGTAAGTCATCTTGGGTTTTGTAGATAGCTGTGGTGTTACCTTTGGTGGCAATGATGCTGACCGGGAACCCCCAGCGGTAGGCGATCTTCCTCTCTCTGAGCACTGTGGTTATATGGTTCAGGTCCCTTCTTTTCTGGAGTGTTGTGGGGCTCAAATCTGTAAAAATCTGGATGCGGTTGCCTGCATGTGTAAGTTCTTGTTTCTGCCTTGAGTGTTTTAGAATGTCCTCCTTATCTTTAAAATGCAGCAGTTTCAGGATTACATCCCTAGGGGGTGCTTTAGGTGGGGGCTTTGCCCTGAGGGCTCTGTGCGCTCTCTCAATAATTACCTCCGGGGCATTTTCATCACCTTTTAACGTGCGGAACAGCGCCTGTAGGCAGCCCTCCAGGGCTCCTGGATGAATGGATTCTGGGATCCCACGTACTCTCAGGTTATTCCTCCTGCCCCTGTTGTCGAGGTCCTCAACCTTCTCTAATAAGTTGTATATGGTTTCTTCTTGATCATAGAGAAGGCGGGACATATGGTTGATGTCATTGCTGGTTGTATTGTGATTTTCTTCTAAGTTGGTAACTCTCTGCGTCACCTTTGATAAGTCCCTTTTGAGGTCTCCATACCAACCCTTTACTTCAGTGAGCATTTCTTTGAAATCTTCTTTGGTGCATAAAGATTTGAGGTCTTCTTTAGTGATTGACAAATTAGTAGCAGGAGCAGGGTTCACAACCTGGACACTAGGCTGTGGGCTGGGTGCGGTCATAATGCTGTCAGAAGTGTGTTGAGTTTGTTTTGAGGTGGATTCAGGCTGTTTTAAAAACTGCTGCATAATCCTAGGTTGTAAGGCGCTGTCCAGCTTAGTTGTTTTTTTCCCTGGCATGCTTATATGAAATGGTGAGGGCGGCCGTGGGTGGTGAATGGTTGCCCCTTTTAAGTTGTTATGGGCTAGTGATATGAGTAAAAGTTCAAGTGTGTTTATATTGGTGCCTGAGCTGCTTCCCCCTGTACACTGCAAGGAACTGCTGTCAGATGGCCTGCCTTTATAACAGTGCAGCACAGAGATTTCTCAAAAGTTGTGGCTGCCTTGAGGATGAAGGATTGTACTGCTTAATGGCGTATAGCAGCAGGGAAATGTCGCCCCAGGGTGTGTGCAGCATGTATACTTCACAGGGACAGTTGTGGGCTGTATAATATATGTCCCTTGTTTCACAGTTTATCTGATTGTGGCAAGGCTGCCCTGTCTCTCTCCACAAATATCCAACTTTTATCCTGAGAGGTGCTTGCTCGCCTAGCTCCCCTGTATTGCAGTGGGTAGCTATGCGACAGGACAGCAAGTAGCTTAGGCTGTTAGCGCTCGCGGCCCGCAATGCGTACCGCCCCACCTCATGGCCCTAGAATGTGAGCTGCACCCTGGAAGTGTGCCAAACTTACTAGGCGGTGAGAGGCTGTAGTTGCGGCGGCAGTCGCTGACGTGTATGGCCGGTGGTGGGAGTCAACAGCCGCTGGATTGTTGCGTTGCCTCCTGTCGGATTGAGCCCAGCCCTGGTGTTACTAAGGCCCAGGTGCACAATATCTTCTCCCCCAGGCCCTGGCGGCGCCTGATGATATGAGCGGGCCCGGTCCAATGAAGAGGGGTTTGCGGCCGTTGGGGTGTTGCGCCAGGTTCAGGGAGCCATTACCTTTGATGTAAGGTGATCTTTGAGGCTGAGGTCGTGGATGGCTGCTGGGTTTGGAGACTTAGGGCCTAGGAGCTATTTCACTACGCAGCCATTTCACAGAACGGCCAAGCTCCGCCCCCATGCAATATTAATTTTTAATAAATTATTTATGTATTTACTGTGTTCTTCACATGGGGGAATATGTTAAGTATTTTTTTATTTTTTTTAAAATAATTTTTTATTGAGGTATAAATGTAATACAACAAATAAGTAACATGAAAATAAGAAAGTTACAATAGTCACTATATCATCAAATAGAATCCAGTTTGTTGCACAGCGAAAATAGTGGACACAAATTGGAAATAAACCTCACATTTTCCATTTTTTGTTATCAATAAACTTGAACATTTTCAAATGTTATTTTGAATTGAGATAATCTGTAAACATGTAAAACTTATTTAGCAACATAAGTAAAATTAAAGAATGTTTCATTGATACCCAAGCAAATGAGAAAAAGAAACAATAGACAGTGGATCCAATTATAAGTACTAGCAGAATATATGAGTATATAGAAGATCCATGCAAATTTGGGAGTGAGATTATGGAATATAGTTTACCTGTGGTAACTCTAGCATTGAATAGTTTACATAAGAATATAAATATTCAAGAGAACACTTGTACACATTAAAAGAATGAAATTATAAGAGCAGTATGTTTCAAGGAAAACCGCAACAAAAGCTTCTGAACACAATCAAGAAGTGTCAGAGTACTATATATATGTATGAGGGGGGGGGGGGGGGTCGAGAGGGGGGCGGAATCAAATCAAATAACAAAGTATAAGAGCTTTCCAAGCATTTATCAGCATAAAGACCTACATTAGGCTTATGAAATCACGTTTGAATATTTAAGGCAATATGAAAAGCAGTCCACCCCAGCTTATATTTTTAGTTATGGGGTAAGAATATCATAGGCCTAGATTTGGAGTTTGGCGTTAGCCGTGAAAACCAGCGTTAGAGGCTCCTAACGCTGGTTTTAGGCTACCGCCGGTATTTGGAGTCACTCAAAATAGGGTCTAACGCTCACTTTTCAGCCGCGACTTTTCCATACCGCAGATCCCATTACGTCAATTGCGTATCCTATCTTTTCAATGGGATCCTTCTAACTCCGGTATTTAGAGTCGTGTTTGAAGTGAGCGTTAGACATCTAACGACAAAACTCCAGCCGCAGGAAAAAAGTCAGTAGTTAAGAGCTTTCTGGGCTAACGCCGGTTTATAAAGCTCTTAACTACTGTGCTCTAAAGTACACTAACACCCATAAACTACCTATGTACCCCTAAACCGAGGTCCCCCACATCGCCGACACTCGAATACATTTTTTTAACCCCTAATCTGCCGACCGCCACCTACGTTATCCTTATGTACCCCTAATCTGCTGCCCCTAACACCGCCGACCCCTATATTATATTTATTAACCCCTAATCTGCCCCCCACAACGTCGCCGCCAGCTACCTACACTTATTAACCCCTAATCTGCCGACCGCAAAGCGCCGCCACCTACGTTATCCTTATGTACCCCTAATCTGCTGCCCCTAACACCGCCGACCCCTATATTATATTTATTAACCCCTAATCTGCCCCCCACAACGTCGCAGCCAGCTACCTACAATAATTAACCCCTAATCTGCCGACCGCAAAGCGCCGCCACCTACGTTATCCTTATGTACCCCTAATCTGCTGCCCCTAACACCGCCGACCCCTATATTATATTTATTAACCCCTAATCTGCCCCCCACAACGTCGCCTCTACCTGCCTACACTTATTAACCCCTAATCTGCCATCCGGACCTCACCGCTATTCTAATAAATGTATTAACCCCTAAAGCTAAGTCTAACCCTAACACTAACACCCCCCTAAATTAAATATAATTTTAATCTAACGAAATTAATTAACTCTTATTAAATAAATTATTCCTATTTAAAGATAAATACTTACCTGTAAAATAAATCCTAATATAGCTACAATATAAATTATAATTATATTATAGATATTTTAGGATTAATCTTTATTTTACAGGTAACTTTGTATTTATTTTAACCAGGTACAATAGCTATTAAATAGTTAAGAACTATTTAATAGCTAAAATAGTTAAAATAATTACAAATTTACCTGTAAAAGAAATCCTAACCTAAGTTACAATTAAACCTAACACTACACTATCAATAAATTAATTAAATAAACTACCTACAATTACCTACAATTAACCTAACACTACACTATCACTATGTTCCGATCAGCCAATAGAATGCGAGCTCAATCTGATTGGCTGATTGGATCAGCCAATCGGATTGAACTTGATTCTGATTGGCTGATTCCATCAGCCAATCAGAATATTCCTACCTTAATTCCGATTGGCTGATAGAATCCTATCAGCCAATCGGAATTCGAGGGACGCCATCTTGGATGACGTCCCTTAAAGGAACCGTCATTCGGCTAGTAGGCGTCGGGAGAAGAGGATGTTCCGCGTCGGAGGTCTGCAAGATGGATCCGGAAGAAAGAAGATTGAAGATGCCGTTGATAGAAGACTTCATCCGGATCATGGACCTCTTCAGCTCCCGCTTGGATGAAGACTTCATCCGGATCATGGACCTCTTCAGCTCCCGCTTGGATGAAGACTTCAGCCGGATCATGGACCTCTTCAGCCCCCCGCTTGGGCTTGGATCAGGACATAGGAGGAGCTCTTCTGGACAGATCGTTGAACCCGGTGAGGTGAAGACAAGGTAGGAAGATCTTCAGGGGCTTAGTGTTAGGTTTATTTAAGGGGGGTTTGGGTTAGATTAGGGGTATGTGGGTGGTGGGTTGTAATGTTGGGGGGCTTGGGTATTGTATGTTTTTTTTTACAGGCAAAAGAGCTGAACTTCTTGGGGCATGCCCCGCAAAGGGACCTGTTCAGGGCTGGTAAGGTAAAAGAGCTTTGAACTTTAGTTATTTAGAATAGGGTAGGGCATTTTTTTATTTTGGGGGGCTTTGTTATTTTATTAGGGGGATTAGAGTAGGTGTAATTAGTTTAAAATTGTTGTAATATTTTTCTTATGTTTGTAAATATTTTTTTATTTTTTGTAACTTAGTTCTTTTTTATTTTTTGTACTTTAGCTAGTTTATTTAATTGTTGTTATTTGTAGGAATTGTATTTAATTAATTTATTGATAGTGTAGTGTTAGGTTAATTGTAGGTAATTGTAGGTAGTTTATTTAATTAATTTATTGATAGTGTAGTGTTAGGTTTAATTGTAACTTAGGTTAGGATTTCTTTTACAGGTAATTTTGTAATTATTTTAACTATTTTAGCTATTAAATAGTTCTTAACTATTTAATAGCTATTGTACCTGGTTAAAATAAATACAAAGTTACCTGTAAAATAAATATTAATCCTAAAATAGCTATAATATAATTATAATTTATATTGTAGCTATATTAGGATTTATTTTACAGGTAAGTATTTAGCTTTAAATAGGAATAATTTATTTAATAAGAGTTAATTTATTTCGTTAGATTAAAATTATATTTAATTTAGGGGGGTGTTAGTGTTAGGGTTAGACTTAGCTTTAGGGGTTAATACATTTATTAGAATAGCGGTGAGCTCCGGTCGTCAGATTAATAATAATTGAAGTTAGGTGTCGGCGATGTTAGGGAGGGCAGATTAGGGGTTAATACTATTTATTATAGGGTTAGTGAGGCGGATTAGGGGTTAATAACTTTATTATAGTAGCGGTGCGGTCCGCTCGGCAGATTAGGGGTTAATAAGTGTAGGCAGGTGGGGGCGACGTTGTGGGCGGCAGATTAGGGGTTAATAAATATAATATAGGGGTCGGCGGTGTTAGGGGCAGCAGATAAGGGGTACATAAGTATAATGTAAGTAGCGGCGGTTTACGGAGCGGCAGATTAGGGGTTAAAAATAAAATGCAGGGGTCAGCGATAGCGGGGGCGGCAGATTAGGGGTTAATAAGTGTAAGGTTAGGGGTGTTTAGACTCGGGGTACATGTTAGGGTGTTAGGTGCAGACTTAGGAGGTGTTTCCGCATAGCAAACAATGGGGCTGCGTTAAGAGATGAACGTGGCTTTTTTGCAGGTGTTAGGTTTTTTTTCAGCTCAAACAGCCCCATTGTATCCTATGGGGGAATCGTGCACGAGCACGTTTTTGAGGCTGGCCGCTTGCGTAAGCAACTCTGGTATCGAGAGTTGAAGCTGCGTTAAAAATGCTCTACGCTCCTTTTTTGGAGCCTAACGCAGCCTTTATGTGGACTCTCAATACCAGAGTTGTTTTTATGGTGCGGCCAGAAAAAAGCCGGCGTTAGTTTTTCGGGTCGTTACCGACAAAACTCCAAATCTAGCCGTTAGTGTATTATTCACACCTGTCTGAATATATATTGGTCATGGTACTGACTGGTAATTGAAGAAAGGTTGGACAAAACAGAGCTTATGTTAAGTATTTTTAAATAGATATTCTTTTATATATATATATATATATATATATATATATATATATATATATATATATATATATATATAAAAAAGGATTGTAGTTGGGGAATCCAGGTGTCAGCGCTCAGAGAAGGGAGAAAACACAAGAAACAACAACTTATGGTGCAGTATGTAAGCACTTGTATAGCATTATTAATAAAGAATAGAGTGGTGCTCACCTCTTTGGACCTCAAACATGTGAGGTATGTTGATTGCACGGAGGGGATATTAATCCCTATCTGTGGTAAAGATGTATTCCTCTCATCGACCTCTTAGAGTGTGGTATTCCTCTCGTCAACCTCTTAGAGTATGGTATTCATTCCTTCTCCTCTATGGAGTATGCTGAAATCCCTTGTTTCATTATGGGATCCTCTTAAAAGATACACTTTTATTTTTTGAAGTTAAAAGCAAAGCTGGTTTATTAATTGAACACTTTTGTGATGTATTCAACAAAGAAGTTCCAAACTGTTCAAAAGAAAACTGTATCTTATTTAAAACTTGTATTAATATCCGGTGCTTTTGGGGGCTGGTGGTGGCTGAAGATCAAAACGATCGTGATTTGAGGTATATCCGTTTGCCACACGCTTAACCCCAATGCTGATTGATAATAATAGCTCAGATACAAAAAGATCCAAAAGGATCGTTTGAGTAAGTTTCTCCGTTTTGCCACAACAAGTATTTTACCTTAGGATGTCCTTGAAATATCCAAGGCGATTGGCAAAGTTAGTGTCCTATTGATGCGAGTCTGTGTGAAACAGAGCTGATTGCAGTGAAGCTGTTCAAAGTATTCGTCGGTCTCGACGGACTGGAAATGACGTCAGAAATGGGCGTGCCCTTACACATTTCCTGAATCTAATACACTTCGTCAGAGGGTCTGCCCATAATTCCCATTGAGAGTCTTTTATAGCGGTCAAATTAAATAATTTAAAGAAACATTACTTGCAGTTAATGAGCTCATAAATTGTCTACCAAAAAAGAGCACTAATTCCTCTAGTGAACCTGATATTCATTCTCTTGCCTAATTTTGTGTATACATTGTGGGGATTTTTTGCCACTTAAAACGGATCACCAGGGGGGTCGGAGCCAAGACCTTGCCAGGATCAGACGCATAATATGGAGCTCCTGGTGTCCTTCTACTAATTTACTGAATCCCTCTTTCATATTCTGACTTCCAGAACTGTAAATACTCTTTTCAGCTGCCACATCACTAGCTGATAATAAGGATACCAGGACCATAGAATAGAATTCAATAGGAGCGGACATTACTAAGCCGTAAGAAATCAGAGGCCTTATCCCCTGACCGCAACTTTCTCCTAAGTCTCTTGGGGTAATTGTTTATATCCCTCTAAAGTCATCATCAGCCTTATTACTTGTAACCTCCATAAGCTCCCGGACCAACTCCCTCCTAAGATGGGCAATGAGATACTGAATGCACTGGCTGCGTTAGGGAACCGGATGGACACACAATTCACCTCGCTCAGCCAATACATCCTTTCAGATTGGGAGGATCCTATAGACATCTCGGAGCCCGAGCCGGAACCTTCACCTGGCATAATGTCCAGTCCGCAGGGGGTCCCTATTGGCACTTACCTCTCAAAAGATTTCCCAAGATGGCGGTGTGGCCTAACTACGCAGTTCTACAAGATGGCGCCGTTACTACTCCACTGATATATCCTGCCTTTGCTCCGGATGCCGCTGCCATGGTTGGGGGCTCCGTTCCGAGACGGCCACTAGGGGCGGAGCTTGGAGCCAACATTCTCTCTGCAATGTTCCATGGCAGTGTCAAGTCTGCTTGTTTTATATGTGGAACTGCCTGTTTGACGCTATTGCATGTAGTCACATCAAGACGCACAGCTAATCCTGGACGGTCGGATGTCCTCATGTGGATACTAGACCGAAGGAGTACAGGCGTTGCTCCTTTCTCTACAGCGATCAGATCAAGGCCTACAGGTCCTGCTCCTTGTTGGTTCTGTGGAGATCCTTTCTTTGTTCAATCTGGCAAACATCTGAGAAAATCTGGTATTGGATAAACTTTAACATATGGGCAAAACTTACTATTGGCAGGTGGTGTTATCAGAGACTGTCTACACAATCCCCATCTTACTCCCTTTTATCTTAAGTTGTTGCCCTTTTGAACATATCTCATGTATGTACAATGGAGAGGGATATAGAATCAGAAATGTTATCCCTTTTTTCTTTTCTCTTTTACCACATATATTCTATATTATAGTTGAGGGGAGTCAAATCTAATTTTATATCAGATTGAGCTTTGTTATCCCCACTCGTGTTTATTTTAAGACGATTGTTAGATTTTATTATGTTAGTGTGAGTTGGAGGATTTGTGTTTGGACGGTTAACCTATACAATTTATGCTGAACATTAGAGAGTATAGAAATGTACATGACTACATAGCTATTGGCACCTCATTTAGTATAAGATAGTGTATGGTACCCATCTAAAAGTTAATAGATTATTGCATCTTACCTATTTGTTTATACTGTTATATTTACATATATTGGTGTGTGTGTACCTCTCACATGCTAAACCACTGTACCCTTGGTCTCCCTCAGCCGGCGGGGGAGATAGGGGATCGCTTGAGATGATAAGCGGGTTGTTTAACCATTTATCCCTGTACATTATGCAGCCACTATATATCAATTATGGTACTTATCTCATCTAAGCTTAAGCTATTGTAAAAGGGACCTATGCTATTGTAGGTTAGATGTCTGGATTAATTTTATACTAATTTAGAGCTGCTATTCTAATATGTAGGGACAGCTTATATAAAGCAATACATTTAATACGGCTCATTTAGAATGTAGGTGCAGTGTGTGTAGGGTAACATGATGTATACTGTTATACCTAATGTCACTTCAGAGAAACGTTGGTAATTGTCCCGCACAACCTATGTTTGTACTACCTCCCCCTCACTCAGGTTAATGTGAATTCCTGGGCGGTAATATTAGCTAACCACCTAACCTGGTGAGTTTTATTATGCGGTATTAAATCGCTACCTCCCACCTAGTTTCTACTATTATTGATCACCTCCCCTCCCCCTCCTATATACACCCAATTTGGTGACTTCTTCAGCGGTTTTAACCCGCTCCGCAATGCTATTTTTTCCCGTCAGTACAGTAAGCCCTGTTAGGTACAAGAGTTACCTTCTATTTCATGGGAGGAAATTAGTATCTTAAACTGTTCAATGTTGGAACCTCTCAGTTAAGATAATTTGTTATTATGTATATAGTACAATTTAAAGTATCATTATATTAGGTGTTATTTCATGATAGAGAGGTATTTATATGACTTGTATAAAATAAAAACTGTAAGGTATCACAGCAAATCCAGCAATACTAAACATTTATGTGGCAATAGAAACATGTATTTCTGTATTAGTAGCCCCAAGAAAAGTTGTTTAGGGCCTCTACATGATACGTGACTTTTCTAGTTTGAGCTTTTATATTTAGAGAGTAATAAGATCCAGAAGTAGTATTTTTGGAATGTGGCATGTAAACCTTGAGGATACCCTTGTACTTTTTTTTTTTTTTTTGTGGGGGGTTTCATGTCCCTTTAATGGTACGTTTCTGTGAGTTAAGCTTCTGTGGATCAATCATTTCTTTAAATAATTTTTATTCGTTTTAAACAATATAAAGAAACAACTGGGGACTCTCAGGACCCCTGCACAATTTGACACACATCTACCCTTGTACTTTTATTAGCTAATATCAACAAATGTTTGTTCCCATGTTATGGTGGTCACATATATGATTGCATGCTATGTATGTTACATTACTAAATACCTTAATAAAAAACTTTAATTATTAAAAAAAAAAAACTGATCACCATAGTAGGTATTTTACCTAAGTGTTTACTTGGTGGACAATAATAATTTTAGCTATGAGTGTTTATTATTGTGCCAAGGGATATGCACATCATAGGCTGTTTAAACACTTGTACTAATATCCTGAGTTAGGGATATCAGAAAGATTTACCTATGTGTTTGCATGTGGGCAATAGATATGTTTTTTGCCTGTATTTTAGGCTATCTCTCTTGCCTGCATTTTACGGATTTAAACTTTGTATATACATAGAGAAGAATTTATTAACCATTTGAATTGACAACCTTAGTCAATTTTTTACCTATGTCTTTACACATTAAAATATAATTACACTGCTATCCTAAATGAGGGTTTTCAGAAAAATATTTACCTAAGAGATTCCATTTGAGAAAAATTGTGTTTTTCACCTATTTTCAGGCTATAACTTAGGTGTATCATTAAACTCAGGTATTGATGTGTCATTAAACACAGAGACATTGTCCATATTTCTTAATTCCATTTATTTACATTTTACTGTGATTGGTGTTAAAATCACAAAAAATCACAGACAAAAAAAAAATCACAAAAAAGCAGCAAGATCTATGTCTTTGTTTAGACCTAATGGTTGCAAAGTTTTTAAACGATGAATCCAATAGGTCTCTCTTTTCCGTAATTCTAATAATCTCTCTCATATTCTGAATCTGCTCCCTTTATATTATTTATGTGTTCTAACACTCTCCTTTTCAGACTTCTTTTTGTGCGTCCTATATAGAATGTCTGACACGAGCATTCTAAGTATACCATGAATTCATTCAACATACACAGTTCTTACGGCCACATTTAAAAAATCCTTTTACAGGGGAAATGTTTTCTTTCTTTTTTGTTCTCCTTAAAGATGTAGGTGCAAGAATATTTTTGATACATTTATTCTTTCTATAGGTCACTCTAGGTGGTTCAGTAATGATATTTGCTAATACAGGGTCTTTTTTCAATACTCCCCAGTGTTTGTTCAAAATTTTCTCTATTTGTCTTGCACCATTTGTATACATTGTGATATATCTAGTTTATGTGTTTTTGTTCTCATTTAAACTTTTTTGTCTTTTGTTTCCAAAAGGGTGCTTCTATTTGTGTTCCTGACTTTTTCAAAAGCTCCTTCCACTATTGTTTCTGGATATATATATTTTTTTTTAATTTTAGTTTGAGGGTTTCAGCTGCTGTCTCAAAATCTTGATTTTTACTGCAATTACGCTTGATTCGCTGAAACTGACCATAAGGTATGTTGTTGATCCAGTTAGGATGGTGACAACTGGTCGTGTGTAAGTAGCCGTTCGTGTCAGTTTTTTAATTTAGTTTTTAGTGTGGATGGTGGTGCCCTCACAAAAAATTGTAATGTCAAGGAAATCTATAGTCTCATCACCCCATGTTTTAGTGAAGGTGAGGTTCATGTTGTTTGTATTTAGATATGTGGTAAAGTCGTTAAATTAATTTTCATCTCCTTCCCAGATGATGATAATATCATCTATAAACCTTTTCCAGAATTACATTTTTGCCAAATAAGGGTTGTTTTTTAATACATAAACTTCTTCAAATTTCCCCATATATAAGTTAGCAAAATTAGGGGAACATTTTGTGCCCATTGCCGTCCCCCATTTTTTAAGGTATATAACTTTGTTAGATGTAAAACATTCTTTTTCTAATATAAATTGTATTGCCTCTTCAATAAATAGTATTTGAGTCTTATTAGTGTTACTGTTTTTTTCTCAGAAAAACCTTACACTTTCAATCCCTTTCTCATGGGGAATCATGGTGTACAAAGAAGTTACATCTAAGGAAACAAAATGTCTTTCCAAGGAAGGGTGTCTATTAGGGACAAAAGGTGTGGAGTGTTACGTAAGTATGACTCTAGCTTAGGTACCTCAGGTTGTAAGAACTTGGCTACGTATTGGGATAAATGGCTAGTGAGGCTGTTTATACTCAAGATAATCGGTCTACCTGGGGGTTTCTTTTCGTCCTTGTGGACTTTCGGAAGGTGATAAAAAACTGCCAATTTTGGAGTGTCATTTTTCAAAAACTTGAATTCATCCTCATTCAAGATGGATTATTTTTTTGCTTTCCTTATAATATCTAAATATTGTTCTAAGTCAGTGTCATTAGGATCTTATTTTAGAATCTCATAGGTTTGTCTGTCAGAGAGTATATGATGTGCTTCTAGCATATAATCCCCGTAGTCCTGTACTACAATGCCTCCTCCCTTATTGGCCTGTCTTAAGACCAGATCTTTGTTATTGCTTACATTTTTTGAGTGCTAATCTTTCTTTAAAGCTTAGATTTCTCGTTTTTATATTGAAATTGTAGCACATTTCCTCAATATCTTGTTGTACCAAATCCTCAAAGAGAGAGAGAGTTGTTTCCCTTTTGAGTGGACAGGATAGAATATAGACTTTGGTTTTAAAGTTCTATATTTTAATGGTATTTCACATTCTGTTTGTGCTTGATTATCACATTCTGCAAATGCTTGATTAGATTCCCTCTCTAGTTCTTGCATATTCGCTAGAGTGTCAGAATCGCCTTGGCTTAAGACTACTGGATTCTCAATCTCTACTATTTTTGCATGTTTTTGCAAAATGTCTTTGTAGAGTTAATTTCCATATAAATTTACTAGTATCGATAAATAAATCAAATGAATTGGGTTTGTTAGTGGGAGCAAAAGACAAGCCCTTTTTAAGGAGGCTTTCTTCTTCTGTTGTTAAACTGTGGCTAGATAAATTAAAACATTTTATGTTCTAATTTCTAGTTATTTCTGTGTTTGCAGTAATGTTAGTTACAATCTTGTCTTTCTTTCTCTGTTTCTTCTGTCCTCCTCTACAACCTCTCCTTCTGTTTGGTCTAATTGTCTTTTTTGTGGCCTGTGTGTGGATTTGTGTATCTTTGTGATTCAAAAGAAGACTCTCTTCTGGCTCTTAGTTCTAAAAAAATATGGTTTATTAGATTCTACATATTTACCTCTAGAATCATTATATGACCTATTTCTGGGTTGTTGTGGTCTCCAATTCTCATGTTCATAGTTCCTGGGGTTATCAAATACTATTTATTGAAGAGGCAATACAATTTATATTAGAAAAAAATATTTTACATTCAACAAAGTTATATACCTTCAAAAATGGGGGACGGCAATGGGCACAAAATTTGGCCCTAATTTTGCTAACTTATATATGGGGAAATTTGAAGAAGTTTATGTATTAAAAAACAGCCCTTATTTGGCAAAAAATAAATTCTGGAAAAGGTTTATAGATGATATTATCATCATCTGGGAAGGAGATGAAAATTAATTTAATGACTTTACCACATATCTAAATACAAACAACATGAACCTCACCTTCACTAAAACATGGGGTGATGAGACTATAGATTTCCTTGACATTACAATTTTTTGTGAGGGCACCACCATCCACACTAAAAACTAAATTAAAAAAACTGACACGAACGGCTACTTACACGCGACCAGTTGTCACCATCCTAACTGGATCAACAACATACCTTATGGTCAGTTTCAGTGAATCAAGCATAATTGCAGCAAAAATCAAGATTTTGGGACAGCAGCTGAAACCCTCAAACTAAAATTTAAAGAAAAAAAATGTCCAGAAACAATAGTGGAAGGAGCATATGAAAAAGTCAGGAACACAAATAGAAGCACCCTTTTGGAAACAAAAGACAAAAAAAGTTTAAATGAGAACAAAAACACATAAACTAGATATATCACAATGTAAACAAATGGTGCAAGACAAATAGAGAACATTTTGAACAAACACTGGGAAGTATTGAAAAAAGACCCTGTATTAGCAAATATCATTACTGAACCACCTAAAGTGACCTATAGAAAGAATAAAAGTATCAAAAATATTCTTGCACCTACATCTTTAAGGAGAACAAGAAATAAAGAAAAAATTCCCCCTGTAAAACGATTTTTTAAATGTAGCCGTAAGAACTGTGTATGTTGAATGAATTCATGGTATACTTAGAATGCTCGTGTCAGACATTCTATATAGGGCACACAAAAAGAAGTCTGAAAAGGAGAGTGTTAGAACACATAAATAATATAAAGGAAGCAGATTCAGAATATGGGATTGGGAAACATTTTGAACATTGTCATAATAAAAACAGTGAGGATTTCACAATAAAAACAATTGAACAGGTACCAATTTCAAAAGGTAGAGAGAGATTATTAGAATTACGGAAAAGAGAGATTTATTGGATTCATCGTTTAAAAACTTTGCAACCATTAGGTCTAAACAAAGACATAGATCTTGCTGCTTTTTTGTGATTTTTTTTTTGTGTGTGATTTTTTGTGATTTTAACACCAATCACAGTAAAATGTTAATACATGGAATTAAGAAATATGGACAAGATCTCTATGTTTAATGACACATCAATACCTGAGTTTAATGATACACCTAAGTTATAGCCTGAAAATAGGCGAAAAACACAATTTTTCTCATATATAATCTCTTAGGTAAATATTTATCTGATAGCCCTCATTTAGGATAGCAGTTCAAGAGGTTTAGGGTTTACCCCCCCTTTTTTTTACAGGTGCAATATGTACTTCTATCTATAATTATTTACCCGATTTATTTTTCACTGTGAAAATTATTTTTTAATGTGTAAAGACATAGGGGGGTAGTTATCAAGCCATCTACTTTACTTGCCTTCGCCGGTTCAATACGCCCGCCTAAGCTCGCCTACCATCGCCGCCGCGGACGTGCAAAATTTCGCCTAAGTTATCGATAAAGCTGTCAAAAAGCCAAGCACCAAGTACGGGGCGATGAGCAGAGGACTGTGATAGTTATCACTCATCCGATCTCACTGCTCTTCGGCTTTTTTACAGCTTTATTGCTAGCCTGTCACTAAACACCCACACTAACTACACTGTTCTACCCCCTATACCGGCGCCCCCGGAGCCCCCCGAAACTAAATAAAGTTATTAACCCCTAAACCGCCGCTCCTAGACCCCGCCGCAACTCTTATAAATGTATTAACCCCTAAACCGCCGCTCCCGGACACCGCCGCCACCTACATTATACCTAGTAACCCCTATCCTGACACCCCTATACCGCCGCCCTCTATAATAAAGTTATTAACCACTATCCTGCTGATCCCGGACCTCGCCGCAACTAAATAAATAGTTTAACCCCTAAACCGACGCTCCCGGACCCCGCCGCAACCTATATTAAACTTATTAACCCCTAATCTGCCCCCCCTACACCGTCGCCACCTATAATAAATTTATTAACCCCTATCCTGCCCCCCACTACACCGCTGCAACTGTAATAAAATTATTAACCCCAAAACCTAAGTCTAACACTAACCCTAACACCCCCCTAACTTAAATATTAATTAAATAAATCTAAATAATATTTCTCTTATTAACAGAGTTAATCCTATTTAAAACTAAATACTTACCTTAAAGTTGCCTGTAAAATAAAAATAAATCCTAAGATAGCTACAATATAATTATTATTTATATTGTAGCTATATTAGGGTTTATTTTAAAGGTAAGTATTTAGTTTTAAATAGGATTAACTCTGTTAATAAGAGAAATATTATTTAGATTTATTTAATTAATATTTAAGTTAGGGGGGTGTTAGGGTTAGTGTTAGACTTAGGTTTAGGGGTTAATAATTTTATTACAGTGGCGGCGGTGTAGGGGGGCAGGATAGGGGTTAATAAATTTATTATAGGTGGCGACGGTGTAGGGGGGGCAGATTAGGGGTTAATAAATTTAATATAGGTTGCGGCGGGGTCCGGGAGCGGCGGTTTAGGGGTTAAACTATTTATTTAGTTGCGGCGAGGTCCAGGATCGGCAGGATAGGGGTTAATAACTTTATTATAGGTGGCGACGGTATAGGGGTGGCAGGATAGGGGTTACTAGGTATAATGTAGGTGGCGGCGGGGTCTGGGAGCGGCGGTTTAGGGGTTAACATATTTATTATAGCTTGCGGTGGGCTCCGGGAGCGGCGGTTTAGGGGTTAATAACTTTATTTAGTTGCGGCGGTGTAGGGGGGGACAGATCAGGGGTTAATATGTATAATGTAGCTTGTGGTGGGCTCCGGGAGTGGTGGTTTAGGGGTAAACACTTTATTTAGTTGCGGCGGTGTAGGGGGGACAGATTAGGGGAGTTTAGACTGGGGGTACATGTTAGGGTGTTAGGTGTAGACAGCTCCCATATGAATCAATGGGATGTCTGGCAGCAGCGAACATGAACTTTCGCTATGGTCAGACTCCAATTGATTCCTATGGGATCCGCCGTCTCCAGGGCGGTGGTTTGAAAACCAGGTATGCTGGGCCGGAAAAGTGCCGAGCGTACCTGCTAGTTTTTTGATAACTAGCAAAAGTAGTCAGATTGTGCCGCACTTGTGTGTCGGACTGAGTCCGGCGGATCGAAACTTACATCACAAAATTCTACTTTTGCTGGTATCTAGGGCTTGATAACTTAGGCGAATCAGCCTCGCCACAAATACGCTGCGGAATTCCAGCGTATTTGAGGTTGACGGCTTGATAACTAGGCCCCATAGGGTGTAGGGTGTAATGACATAGAGAGTTTAAACGCTTGGACTGATATCCTGAGTTAGGGATATCAGAAATATTTACTTATGTGTTTACATGTGGACAATAGATAGCCTATCTCTCTTGCCTGATTTTGTACGGATTTAAACTTTGTATGTACATAGTGAAGAATTTAATTCTTCACTATGTACATTCTAACTCAGAATATCAGTCCAAGCGTTTAAACACCCTATCATGTGCATATCCCTTGGCACACTAATAAACACTCATAGCTAAAATTATTATTGTCCACCAAGTAAACACTTAGGTAAAACACCTACTATGGTGATCAGTTTTAAGTGGCAAAAAATCCCCACAAAAAATCCCTACAATGTATACACAAAATTAGGCAAGAGAATGAATATCAGGTTCACTAGAGGAATTAGCGCTCTTTTTTGGTAGAAATTTATGTTTCTTTAAAATATTTAATTTGACCGCTATAAAAGACTCTCAATGGGAATTATGGGCAGGCCCTCTGACGAAGTGAACTAGATTCACGAATCGCGAAAGGGCACACCCATTTCTGACATAATTTCGGTCCGCCGAGATCGACTAATACTTTGAACAGCTTCACCGCAATCAGCTCTGTTTCACACAGACTCGCATCAATAGGACACTAACTTTGCCAATCGCCTTGGATATTTCAAGGACATGCTAAGGTAAAATACTTGTTGTGGCAAAACGGAGAAACTTACTCAAACAATCCTTTTGGATCTTTTTGGATCTGAGCTATTATTATCACTCAGCATTGGGGTTAAGCGTGTGGCAAATGGATATACGTCAAATCCCAATCGTTTTGATCTTCAGCCACCACCAGCCCCCAAAAGCACTGGATTTTAATACAAGTTTTAAATAAGATACAGTTTTCTTTGTAACACGTTGGAACTTCTTTGTTGAATACCATCACAAAAGTGTTCA
Source organism: Bombina bombina (assembly GCF_027579735.1). Taxonomy (NCBI): domain Eukaryota; kingdom Metazoa; phylum Chordata; class Amphibia; order Anura; family Bombinatoridae; genus Bombina; species Bombina bombina. Next base: position 713,332,469 of record NC_069500.1, read on the forward strand.
ATTTGTGTTTTTACAAGGTCTTTAATAAACCAGCTTTGCTTTTAACTTCAAAAAATAAAAGTGTATCTTTTATGAGGATCCCATAATCAAACAAGGGATTTCAGCATACTCCATAGAGGAGAAGGAACGAATACCATACTCTAAGAGGTTGACAAGAGGAATACCACACTCTAAGAGGTCGATGAGAGGAATACATCTTTACCACAGCTAGGGATTAATATCCCCTCCGTGCAATCAACATGCCTCACATGTTTGAGGTCCAAAGAGGTGAGCACCACTCTATTCTAAGTATTCTATTATAAGTGCTTACATACTGCACCATAAGTTGTTGTTTCTTGTGTTTTCTCCCTTCTCTGAGCGCTGACATCTAGATCCCCCAACTACAATCCTTCACTTTCTTTCCCACTGGTGATAGTGGAATTCCCAGATGTAGCAGCCATTGAAATACATCAGGAGGAACTTTAGAAGCAAATTTAACATTTGCATCTTTCACAGTGCAAGTTAAAATATTCATTGACAACAATATATATATATATATATATATATATACATAGACACTGTATATATGAATAGATATATACTTTACTAAAAAAACATCAGCTATAAACATAGAAATATTTATTTAAGAATACATAGAACATATTCTGCTATGTGAAGAACATTGGAATACTCATATTTCATGTCTGGTTAGCGCACTTTTCTTACACGCAATCAGGTTTTCGCTCAAGTAGGGTATTATAATTTTTTTTACTTATCGCGCTCCATTGAAGTCTATGGGGGAATACGTTAACGTGGTCACGATATTCAAAGTTTGTTTTTTGCACACGTTGGGTTAGCACTGATGTGAAAACTTTATACTTTCAACCTACAATGCTCGCGCTACCCGACACATGCAAAAAGATTACCTTTAGCGAAATTAAAGGGCAAGTGGGACCGATAAATTATGCTCCACTCGTAATCTAGCCCTAAGTTTTCATGTTTGCAGAGAGAAAAAAACAAAGTATATCTAGAAATATTTAGTTTAATAACAACACATTTTATGAATGCTTAGTACAATAAATAATATTAAATATTTTAATGTTTTAATTTTTTTATAAATAACCCAACATGTTGGTGTTGCAGGATCTTTGAGGGTGAATAGTTTGACCTTTTGCAGCTTGAGTGCATTTCCTAAAAAGGGGCAGAGTGCAGGAAACTACTTTAAGTGTGTTTTGTTAGTTAAAACATTTGGGACCAACACACAAATCTTTCTGACAGATTTTGGGCTTAGCATAAATATCTCAGGACTTCTTAGTGGACTTTTTGTGAACTTCTTCAGGAAAGAGAATATTTACGTGTTCACTACAATTCTAAACATATTTTTGTGATGATTTAAAGATGACCCTATAAATATCAACCTTTTTGTTATAGAACAACACTGATCTTTTTGCCCTGCACACACATATATCAAATCACGACCAAACTGCAACTTGTGACCAACAGTCACATATAAGGTGCCTTTTTGATATCTGACATTTGGCTGCATAATTTGTGATCTCTACTGATATTTATACACCATAACAAGTTCAACAAACTCAGTCTGTAGATAAATAACATGATAAACACGCTTTGACAAAATATTGTAAACTAGTCCTAAAGCCAGTGTAAACGGGCCAAAATCCCCATCCACTTGGATCCTCTCTCCCTCCTTCCCCTTCCCTGCCGCTCTCAACTTTTTTTTCTGTAGTGCAGCAGTCCCTTGCTTTCGTCAAACTCTTGCTATCTTTATTTGAAAAGCAGGAATGTAAAGCTTAGGAACCGGCCTATTTTTGGTTTAGAATCCTGGATAGCGCTTGCTTATTGGTGTCTACATTTAGCCATTCAATCAGCAAGTGCAACCCAGGTGCTGAACCAAAAATGGGCCGGCTCCTAAGCGTTACATTTCTGCTTTTCAAATAAAGATAGCAAGAGAACAAAGAAAAATTGATCATAGGAGTAAATAGAAAGTTGCTTAAAATCACATGCTCTATCTGAATCATTAAAGAACACATTTGGGTTTAGTATCCCTTTAATTCTGACTTTACTGTCCTTTTAAAAATAATATAATTTAAAAGTGTGCACACTGAATTCCTATAACTTATTTGGTAACAAAATGTACTATTTAAATGTATCCAAGTTATTTGGGGATAAGAATTGCTTAATAAAAAAATGGAAATTTCCTTTAATGATTGATTTTTAAGGGAAACAAAATAAATGGTCTACCCATTGTTAGACATCATTGATGTCACTACTTGCACAAAAAAAGCTAAAAAAGATTGTGAAATATTTCTTATATTCAAATGCAAACCGGAAAACATTGCTGAGAACTTTCTGCCCTATGATCTTCACTAATTATTTTATTTTTGACAGAAATTCCTAGTAACAAACCATAAGATGTAACTTGATTTTTTTTTAGCCACATTCAAAGATTTTAAGCGTATATGCAGAGAAATATTATCTACAAATGCTTATTAGGTTTGTCTTATTATTTAGTATCAAAGGTGCCCTTGCTATGTCATATGACCTTCAAGGCAAGTCATGTATTTCACAATACTAAAAGGTAGAGAATCAACAATTTATATCCACAATAAATGTATTAGCATATTATGCTATAGAACTATAATAATATTTATTTTGTGCAATATCCTATCAATTACTAAATATTTTACACCTTACAAAAGAAATAATGGTACATAAAACCCAAAAATTAAATGCAAGCAAATGCATTTCAATTTTGAACAGCAACCAATCACCAGCTAGCTCCCAGTAATGTAGGATATGTACGTATTATTTTAGATAAATGATACAAACAGAACATCCTACATTTGATAATAGAAGTGAATTTAAATATGTCTTAAAATGGCATGCTCTATCTGAATCATACAAGTTTAATTGTAACCTTCCTATCTCTTCAAATAACATATGGAGTAAAAATGACTGATTTCCACGTAATTTAAATAACAATCACCTAGATTACGAGTTTTGCGTTGCGGCTTTTAATGCTGAAAAAATGGGAGTCGTGTAGGTATAGCTATACCGCAAGCATTTTAGCCTGTAACACAACATCAATCCCGCACTCAAAAAAATAACGTGCGTGGGATTTCCATAGTGCCGGTATTACAGGTTGTGCGGTGAGGCTAAAATGCTAGAAGACGCCCCCGGGATGGATGAAGACCTCGCCGCTTGGATGAAGACCTCGCCGCCTGGATGGGCATGGATGTCTGGACTTCAGAAACCGTGAGTAGATCTTCTGGGGTTAGTGTTAGTTTTTTTGTTTTTGGGTGTTTTTTTTTAGATTAGCTTTGGGCTTTGAAAAAGAGTTGCCCATACAAATGCCCCTTTAGGGGCAATGGGTAGCTTTTTTTTTTTTTAGAGTTAGGTTTTTTATTTTGGGGGGTTGGTTGGATGGTGGGTTTTACTGTTGGGGGACTTTTTTTACAGGTAAAAGAGCTGATTTCTTTAGGGCAATGCCCTACAAAAGGCCCTTTTAAGGGCTATTGGTAGTTTATTGTAAGCTAGGGGGTGTTTTTATTTCCGGGGGGATTTTTTTATTTTTATTGGGCTATTAGATTAGGTGTAATTGTTTTTATTTTTGATAATTTTGTTTATTTTTTTGTAATCCTAATTGGTAGTATTTTTTATTTTATTAGATTAGTTATGTTAATTTATAGTTCAATGTTAGGTTTATATTTATTTCACAGGTAAGTTTTTATTTATTTAAATAGAGTTATATTGTAATTTTAATTTAAAGTTAGGGGGGTGTTAGGTTTAGGGGTTAATAGTTTAATTTAGTGTTTTGCAATGTGGGCGGCCACCGGCTTTGGGGTTAATAGGTTTATTTAGTGGCGGAGATGTTGGAGGCCGGAGGTTTAGGGGTTAATAACTTTATTATAGTGGTGGTGATGTCGGGGAGCGGTGGATTAGGATTAGGGGTGTTTAGACTTGGGGTTTATGTTAGGTGTTAGGTTTAAACGTAACTTTTTTTCTCCTATAGACATCAATGTGTTTGCGTTACAGAAAATTTTCATTCCACGATCGCAGGTGTTAGATTTTTTTTCTAACACTCTCTCCTCATTTGGTGTCTATGAGGGAAAGCGTGCACGAGCACGTCAAAGCAGCCCTTGGATTTTGTGCGGTATGGAGCTTAATGCCACCATATCGCACGCACAAGGAGGCTTTTCAGAAACTCGTAATGGCAGCGCTATGGAGGGTGAAATAACGCAACTTTTGTTGCGTTCATTTCGCACCCTGTTTAGCGCAAAACTCGTAATCTAGGTGAAAAGTAGTTAAACATTATGGGGAAGATTACACAAAAAGCACAAAAATATTAGCGATATTTAGTCCCTGCTCAAGTTAAATCAATAGTGCTATTATTCTTGCACTCATATTACAAGTTGAAAAATCAAATGAAAGCTTTAGACACACTATCATCTGGAGGTTGGATAGAGCGACCACGCTAATTCCCGCTCCTTATAGACTTTTATGGGGCATGTTACAAAACTTTTCTGGCTATATTTAAAAAATATATATCTATAACACTTGTTATACATTTATTTAAATAATACACATATATTTTACAATTAATATGTATAATTATGAGTGTAATACTTTATTTAATATGTTGTAGTGATATACTTTTATTCTAACCCTAACACTTGGGTCTCTAGTTGTGCTACATTTTGTAGTGGTTTTGTGTAGTGCTTGTGCACAACACGACTCATAACTTGTAATATGAGCAGTTTAACGCAACTGCGCTATCCATTTAAAGTATAGGGTGTGCAAAAGAGATGTCAGCATTCTCTGTCAATGTTGATAGCGCACCCTACGCTATCAATAATGATCAATTTGTACTCTGTGCCTATATGAGTGTATGGACACATCTATTTTTTTTAGTTTCTCTAATATAGGGTATATATATATTGAAGGCCCCCAGTAAGAGGAATAAATATTCTTTATGCTGTTAACCCTGTAATCATGAATCAGTTGCAGGTACTCATGAAGCAGTAGTCTGTGATACTGGATACAATGTCTAGTGCGATCCATAAAGCAGTACTTGAGAATCACAACCTGTTACTTCTTCTCCCAGTGCTGCTGCCCTGAGTGCACTTTATAATTTTTAGAGAAACACACAGCATCACATGGGCATCTTTGAAGTGTTAACCAGTTGTTACTTTCACAAGTGCTCACTTAGATGTAGACAGGCAGTTCTTGCTGTGATACTGATTATAAGGAAGGAGCAGTCTGTTCCTCAAGTGAGTCAGTGGTATATAAATTACATAAAGCTGCAATAGGAAAATGCTGTAATAAATTAGACCATGTTCTTATTGCACTGCTTGTCTATACCTTTTTAAACCCTGCAAAGGGGAAGTCTGACCGGTGATGCACTACTGGTCCAGTGCTGAATACAGCCATTAGGCCAATCAGGGATGGCACAACAGAGTTGACTAAAAAGGGACATGTTACTCAAATGTTTTCTATTATGTATATGAAATAGCACCAGTTAAATATGTTAACATACGGCTAGATTACGAGTCTTGCGTTAGGCTTAAAAAGCAGCACTGGCCGGTCGCAACACTGCGTTTTAACGCCCGCTGGTATTACGAGTCTTGCAGGTACAGGTGCACCGCTCACTTTTTTGGCCAGACTTGGAAATACCGCGAATTCACTTTCGTCAATTGCATATCCTATTTTTTTCAATGCAACTTGCATAGCGCCGGTATAACGAGTCTGCCAAAAAGTGAGCGCTAGACCCTCTCCTGTCAAGACTGGAACCGCATTTTAAAGTCAGTAGTTAAGAGTTTTACACTACAACACCGTAGCATAAAACTCTTAACTAAAGTGCTAAAAAGTACACTAACACCCATAAACTACCTATTAACCCCTAAACCAAGGCCCCCCCACATCGCAAACACTAAAATACATTTTTAACCCCTAATCTGCCAAACTGGACATCGCCTCCACTATAATAAATATATTAACCCCTAAACCGCCGCACTCCCACCTTGCAAACATTAGTTAAATATTATTAACCCCTAATCTGCCGGCCCTAACATCGCCGACACCTACCTACATTTATTAACCCCTAATATGCCGCCCCCAACGTCGCCGCCACTATTCTAAATTTATTAACCCCTAAACCTAAGTCTAACCCTAACCCTAACACCCCTAACTTCAATATAATTTAAATAAATATAAATAAAATTACGATCATTACCTAAATTATTCCTATTTAAAACTAAATACTTACCTGTAAAATAAACCCTAAGCTAGCTACAATATAACTAATAGGGTTTATTTTTATTTTACAGGCAAGTTTGTATTTATTTTAACTAGGTAGAATAGTTACTAAATAGTTATTAACTATTTAATAACTACCTAGTTAAAATAAATACAAAAGTACCTGTAAAATAAAACCTAACCTAAGTTACAATTACACCTAACACTACACTATAATTAAATTAATTCCCTAAACTAAATACAATTAAATACAATTAAATAAAATTAGCTAAAGTACAAAAAAAACAAAACACTAAATTACAGAAAATAATAAACAAATTACAAGATTTTTAAACTAATTACACCTAATCTAATCCCCCTAACAAAATAAAAAAGCCCCCCCAAAATAAAAAAAGCCCTACCCTACACTAAATTACAAATAGCCCTTAAAAGGGCCTTTTCGGGGCATTGCCCCAAAGTAATCAGCTCTTTTACCTGTAAAAAAAATTACAAATCCCCCCCAACATTAAAACCCACCACCCACACAACCAACCCTACTCTAAAACCCACCCAATACCCCCTTAAAAAAACCTAACACTAACCCCTTGAAGATCACCTTACCGGGAGAAGTCTTCACCCAACCGTGCCGAAGACCTCAACGAATCCAGCAAAAGTGGTCCTCCAGACAGGCAGAAGTGGTCCTCCAGATGGGCAGAAGTCGTCATCGAGACGGCATCTTCTATCTTCATCCATCTGGTGCGGAGCGGGTCCATCTTCAAGACATCCGACGCGGAGCATCCTCTTCTTTCCACGGCGACTGAAGAATGAAGATACCTTTAAGTGACGTCATTCAAGATGGCATCCCTTCAATTCCGATTGGCTGATAGAATTCTATCAGCCAATCGGAATTAAGGTAGGCTTCAATCCTATTGACTGATCCAATCAGCCAATAGGATTGAGCTTGCATTCTATTGGCTGAATGGAACAGCCAATAGAATGCCAGCTCAATCCTATTGGCTGATTGCATCAGCCAATAGGATTTTTTCTACCTTAATTCCGATTGGTTGATAGAATTCTATCAGCCAATCGGAATCTAAGGGACGCCATCTTGGATGAGGTCACTTAAAGGAACCTTCATTCAACAAGAAGACGTCGGAATAAGAGGATGCTCTGCGCCAGATGTCTTGAAGATGGAGTCGCTCCACGTCGGATGGATGAAGATAGAAGATACCGTCTGGATGAAGACTTCTGCCCATCTGAAGGACAACTTCTGCCCGTCTGGAGGACCACTTCTGCCGGATTCGTTGAGGACTTCGGCCCGGTTGGGTGAAGACTTCTCCTGGTAAGGTGATCTTCAAGGGTATTTTTTTTAAGGGGGGTATTGGGTAGGTTTTAGAGTAGGGTTGGTTGTGTGGGTGGTGGGTTTTAATGATGGGGGGAATTTGTCATTTTTTTACATGTAAAAGAGCTGATTACTTTGCGGCAATGGCCCACAAAAGTCCCTTTTAAGGGCTATTTGTAATTTAGTGTAGGTAGGGCTTTTTTATTTTGGGGGGGCTTTTTTATTTTGTTAGGGGGATTATATTAGGTGTAATTAGTTTAAAAATCTTGTAATTTGTTTATTATTTTCTGTAATTTAGTGGGTTTTTGTTTTTACGTTAGCTAATTTTATTTAATTGTATTTAATTGTATTTAGTTTAGGGAATTAATTTAATTATAGTGTAGTGTTAGGTTAGGTTTTATTTTACAGGTAACTTTTGTATTTATTTAAACTAGGTAGTTTATTAAATAGTTAATAACTATTTAGTAACTATTCTACCTAGTTAAAATAAATACAAACTTGCCTGTAAAATAAAAATAAACCTTAAGCTAGATACAATGTAATTATTAGTTATATTGTAGCTAGCTTAGGGTTTATTTTATAGGTAAGTATTTAGTTTTAAATAGGAATTATTTAGTTAATGATAGTAATTTTATTTATATTTATTTAAATTATATTTAAGTTAGGGGGTGTTAGGGTTAGGGTTAGACTTAGGTTTAGGGGTTAATAAATTTAGAATAGTGGCGGTGACGTTGGGGGCGGCAGATAAGGGGTTAATAAATGTAAGTAGGTGGTGGCGATGTTAGGGCTGGCAGATTAGGGGTTAATTTAGTGGGTTTTTGTTTTTACGTTAGCTAATTTTATTTAATTGTATTTAATTGTATTTAGTTTAGGGAATTAATTTAATTATAGTGTAGTGTTAGGTTAGGTTTTATTTTACAGGTAACTTTTGTATTTATTTAAACTAGGTAGTTTATTAAATAGTTAATAACTATTTAGTAACTATTCTACCTAGTTAAAATAAATACAAACTTGCCTGTAAAATAAAAATAAACCTTAAGCTAGATACAATGTAATTATTAGTTATATTGTAGCTAGCTTAGGGTTTATTTTATAGGTAAGTATTTAGTTTTAAATAGGAATTATTTAGTTAATGATAGTAATTTTATTTATATTTATTTAAATTATATTGAAGTTAGGGGTGTTAGGGTTAGGGTTAGACTTAGGTTTAGGGGTTAATAAATTTAGAATAGTGGCGGTGACGTTGGGGGCGGCAAATTAGGGGTTAATAAATGTAAGTAGGTGGTGGCGATGTTAGGGCTGGCAGATTAGGGGTTAATAATATTTAACTGTTTGCGAGGTGGGAGTGCGGCGGTTTAGGAGTTAATATGTTTATTATAGTGGTGGCGACATTGGGGGCGGCAGATTAGGGGTTTAGAAGTGTAGGTAGGTTGCGGCGACATTGGGGAAGGCAGATTAGGGGTTAATAAATATAATGTAGGTGTCGGCGATGTTGGGGGCATCAGATTAGAGGTTCATAAGTATAATGTAGGTGGCGGCGGTGTCCAGAGCGGCAGATAAGGGGTTAATAATTATAATGTAGCTGTCGGCGATGTCGGGGGCGGCAGATTTGGTTGTTAATAAGTGTAAGATTAGGGGTGTTTAGACTCTGGGTTCATGTTAGGGTGTTAGGTGTAGACATAAAATGTATTTCCCCATAGGAATCAATGGGGCTGCATTAAGGAGCTTTACACTGCTTTTTGGCAGGTGTTAGACTTTTTTTCAGCCGGCTCTACCCGTTGATTCCTATGGGGAAATCGTGCACAAGCACGTTACACCAGCTCACCGCTAACGTAAGCAGCGCTGGTATTGGAGTGCGGTAAGGAGCAAAATTTTGCTCAACGCTCACTTCTTGTCTGGGTTGTGAAAACCCGTAATACCAGCGTCTGTAAGTGAGCGGTGAGCATAAACTGCTCGTTAGCACCGCACAGACTCTAACGCCAAACTCGTAATTTAGGCGATTGTTTTTGCATTTAATTGTTTTTTAAATTGTTTTTTAAATATAAAGTAAAACTAAAAGAAAGTGCATGATTGTGTACAATTAAGTATTCTATTGCTTACTGGCTGATTGTGACACAGAAAAAGAAAGTTTATTCTGCACGTGAAAATCCCTTAAACGAACAAAACAAAACAAAGCGTCATATAAGATTTTGAAACATTATGTTTTCGATAGAAGAGAGACTCTAATGCATTAGAAAGGGCTATGCACCATGTAGCTTTAATACATGTTCAAAAGAGGAACATTATTTGTGTGTATTAGAATTAGACATGTGCGGTTCGTTTCGGATTAATTCGGAAATTCGGTAAATTCGGTAAATTCGGAGATTCGGATCGATTCGGATTTCCGAATTAAAATACTTCCGAATCTACCGAATGAATCCGAAATAGCTGCCGTATCTCCGAATAAATCCGAATTAGCTCGGTAAAATTCGGCATTTCCCCATAGGAAACAATGGGAGTTTCGGCTGAAAAAAAACTAACACCGCAGCCCCATTGTTTCCTATGGGGAAACACTAAGTCTGCACCTAACACCCTAACATGTACCCCGAGTCTCTAAACACCCCTAATCTAACACTTATTAACCCCTAATCTGCCGCCCCCGCTATCGCTGACACCTGCATTATTTTATTAACCCCTAATCTGCCGACCGAATATCGCCGCCACCTACATTATAACTATTAACCCCTAATCTGCTGTCCCTAACACCGCCGACCCCTACATTATAGTTATTAACCCCTAATCTGCCCCCCCAACGTCGCCGCAATCTAACTACAAGTATTAACCCCTAATCTGCCGACCCGATATCGCCGCCGCCTACATTATAGCTATTAACCCCTAATCTGCTGTCCCTAACACCGCCGACCCCTACATTATAGTTATTAACCCCTAATCTGCCTCCCCCAACGTCGCCGCAATCTAACTACAAGTATTAACCCCTAATCTGCCGACCGAATATCGCCGCCGCCTACATTATAGCTATTAACCCCTAATCTGCTGTCCCTAACACCGCCGACCCCTACATTATAGTTATTAACCCCTAATCTGCCCCCCCCAACGTCGCCACAATCTAACTACAAGTATTAACCCCTAATCTGCCTACCGCAAATCGCCGCCACTATAATAAATGTATTAACCCCTAAACCGCCGCACTCCCGCCTCGCAAACACTATAATACATTTTATTAACCCCTAATCTGCCCTCCCTAACATCGCCGCCACCTACCTACAATTATTAACCCCTAATCTCCCGCCCCCAACGTCGCCGCTACTATAATAAGGTTATTAACCCCTAAACCTAAATCTAACCCTAACACTAACACCCCCTAACTTAAATATAATTTAAATAAAACGAAATAAATTTACTATAGTTAAATAAATGAATCCTATTTAAAACTAAAGACTTACCTGTAAAATAAACCCTAAGATAGCTGCAATATAACTAATAGTTACATTGTAGCTATTTTAGGATTTATATTTATTTTACAGGCAACTTTGTATTTATTTTAACTAGGTACAATAGTTATTAAATAGTTAATAACTATTTAATAACTACCTAGCTAAAATAAATACAAATTTACCTGTAAAATAAATCCTAACCTAAGTTACAATTACACCTAACACTACACTATCATTTAATTAATTAAATAAATGACTCATATTTAAAACTAAATACTTACCTGTAAAATAAACCCTAATATAGCTACAATATAACTAATAGTTACATTGTAGCTATTTTAGCATTTATATTTATTTTACAGGCAACTTTGTATTTATTTTAACTAGGTACAATAGCTATTAAATAGTTATTGACTAATTAATAGCTACCTAGTTAAAATAATTACAAAATTACCTGTAAAATAAATCCTAACCTAAGTTACAATAAAACCTAACACTACACTATCATTAAATAAATTAACTACAAGTACCTACAATTATCTACAATTAAATAAACTAAAGTACAAAACCCCCCCCCTAAATTACAAAAAATAAAAAACCACTAAATTACAAAAAATAAAAAAATATTACAAGAATTTTAAACTAATTACACCTAATCTAAGCCCCCTAATAAAATAACAAAGCCCCCCAAAATAAAAAAAAATGCCCTACCCTATACTAAATTACAAAAGTTAACAGCTCCATTACCTTACCAGCCCTGAACAGGGCCCTTTGCGGGGCATGCCCCAAAGAAAACAGCTCTTTTGCCTGTAAAAAAAAAACACAATCCCCCCCCCGCATTACAACCCACCACCCACATACCCCTACTCTAACCCAAACCCCCCTTAAATAAACCTAACACTACCCCCCTGAAGATCTCCCTACCTTGAGTCGTGTTCACCCAGCCGGGCCGAAGTCTTCATCCGATGGGGCAGAAGAGGACATCCAGACCGGCAGAAGTCTTCATCCAAGCGGGGCAAGAAGAGGTCTTCCATCCATCATACAAGTACCAAAATACAAACAAACACTAAATTACCAAAAATAATAAAATATTACAATAATTTTAAACTAATTACACCTAATCTAAGCCCCCTACTAGCTATTAATATAGCTACAATATAACTAATAGTTACATTGTAGCTATTTTAGGATTTATATTTATTTTACAGGCAACTTTGTATTTATTTTAACTAGGTACAATAGCTATTAAATAGTTAATAACTATTTAATAACTACCTAGCTAAAATAAATACAAATTTACCTGTAAAATAAACCCTAACCTAAGTTACAATTACACCTAACACTACACTGTCATTAAATTAACTAAATAAATTAATCCTATATAAAACTAAATACTTACCTGTAAAATAAACCCTAATATAGCTACAATATAACTAATAGTTACATTGTAGCTATTTTAGCATTTATATTTATTTTACAGGCAACTTTGTATTTATTTTAACTAGGTACAATAGCTATTAAATAGATATTTACTGTTTAATAGCTACCTAGTTAAAATAATTACAAAATTACCTGTAAAATAAATCCTAACCTAAGTTACTATTAAACCTAACACTACACTATCATTAAATAAATTAACTACAAGTACCTACAATTAAATACAATGAAATAAACTAAACTAAAGTACAAAAAAAACAAACACTAAATTACAAAAAATAAAAAAAATTACAAGAATTTTAAACTAATTACACCTAATCTAAGCCCCCTAATAAAATAACAAAGCCCCCCAAAATAAAAAAATGCCCTACCCTATACTAAATTACAAAAGTAATCAGCTCTATTACCTTACCAGCCCTTAAAAGGGCCTTTTGCGGGGGCATGCCCCAAAGAAAACAGCTCTTTTGCCTGTAAAAAAAAACACAATACCCCCCCCACATTACAACCCACCACCCACATACCCCTACTCTAACCCAAACCCCCCTTAAATAAACCTAACACTACCCCCCTGAAGATCTCTCTACCGTGTCTTCACCCAGCGGGCCGAAGTCTTCATCCGATCGGGCAGAAGAGGACATCCAGACCGGCAGAAGTCTTCATCCAAGCGGGGCAAGAAGAGGTCTTCCATCCATCAGAAGTCTTGATCCAGGCGGCATCTTCTCTGTTCATCCATCCGGAGCGGAGCGGCAGCATCCTGAAGACATCCCACGCAGAGCATCCTCTTCTTTCTTGATCCGACGACTAGGTGACTGTACCTTTAAGTGACGTCATCCAAGATGGCGTCCCTTGAATTCCGATTGGCTGATAGGATTCTATCAGCCAATCGGAATTAAGGTAGGAAAAATCTGATTGGCTGATTCAATCAGCCAATCAGATTCAAGTTCAATCCGATTGGCTGATGGAATCAGCCAATCAGATTGACCTCGCATTCTATTGGCTGTTCCGATCAGCCAATAGAATGAGAGCTCAATCTGATTGGCTGATTGGATCAGCCAATTGGATTGAACTTGAATCTGATTGGCTGATTGAATCAGCCAATCAGATTTTTCCTACCTTAATTCCGATTGGCTGATAGAATCCTATCAGCCAATCGGAATTCAAGGGACGCCATCTTGGATGACGTCACTTAAAGGTACAGTCACCTAGTCGTCGGATCAAGAAAGAAGAGGATGCTCTGCGTGGGATGTCTTCAGGATGCTGCCGCTCCGCTCCGGATGGATGAACAGAGAAGATGCCGCCTGGATCAAGACTTCTGATGGATGGAAGATCTCTTCTTGCCCCACTTGGATGAAGACTTCTGCCGGTCTGGATGTCCTCTTCTGCCCGATCGGATGAAGACTTCGGCCCGCTGGGTGAAGACACGGTAGAGAGATCTTCAGGGGGGTAGTGTTAGGTTTATTTAAGGGGGGTTTGGGTTAGATTAGGGGTATGTGGGTGGTGGGTTGTAATGTTGGGGGGGTATTGTATGTTTTTTTTTTACAGGCAAAAGAGCTGAATTCTTTGGGGCATGCCCCGCAAAGGGCCCTGTTCAGGGCTGGTAAGGTAATAGAGCTGATTACTTTTGTAATTTAGTATAGGGTAGGGCATTTTTTTATTTTGGGGGGCTTTGTTATTTTATTAGGGGGCTTAGATTAGGTGTAATTAGTTTAAAATTCTTGTAATTTTTTTTATTTTTTGTAATTTAGTGTTTGTTTTTTTTGTACTTTAGTTTAGTTTATTTCATTGTATTTAATTGTAGGTACTTGTAGTTAATTTATTTAATGATAGTGTAGTGTTAGGTTTAATAGTAACTTAGGTTAGGATTTATTTTACAGGTAATTTTGTAATTATTTTAACTAGGTAGCTATTAAACAGTAAATATCTATTTAATAGCTATTGTACCTAGTTAAAATAAATACAAAGTTGCCTGTAAAATAAATATAAATGCTAAAATAGCTACAATGTAACTATTAGTTATATTGTAGCTATATTAGGGTTTATTTTACAGGTAAGTATTTAGTTTTATATAGGATTAATTTATTTAGTTAATTTAATGACAGTGTAGTGTTAGGTGTAATTGTAACTTAGGTTAGGGTTTATTTTACAGGTAAATTTGTATTTATTTTAGCTAGGTAGTTATTAACTATTTAATAGCTATTGTACCTAGTTAAAATAAATACAAAGTTGCCTGTAAAATAAATATAAATCCTAAAATAGCTACAATGTAACTATTAGTTATATTGTAGCTATATTAATAGCTAGTAGGGGGCTTAGATTAGGTGTAATTAGTTTAAATTATTGTAATATTTTATTATTCTTGCTAATTTAGTGTTTGTTTGTTTTTTTGTACTTTTCTGATGGCTGGAAGACCTCTTCTTGCCCCGCTTGGATGAAGACTTCTGCCGGTCTGGATGTCCTCTTCTGCCCCATCGGATGAAGACTTCGGCCCGGCTGGGTGAACACGACTCAAGGTAGGGAGATCTTCAGGGGGGTAGTGTTAGGTTTATTTAAGGGGGGTTTGGGTTAGAGTAGGGGTATGTGGGTGGTGGGTTGTAATGTGGGGGGGGGGTATTGTGTTTTTTTTTACAGGCAAAAGAGCTGTTTTCTTTGGGGCATGCCCCGCAAAAGGCCCTGTTCAGGGCTGGTAAGGTAATAGAGCTGTTAACTTTTGTAATTTAGTATAGGGTAGGGCATTTTTTTTTATTTTGGGGGGCTTTGTTATTTTATTAGGGGGCTTAGATTAGGTGTAATTAGTTTAAAATTCTTGTAATATTTTTTTATTTTTGTAATTTAGTGGGGGGGGTTTTGTACTTTAGTTTAGTTTTTTTAATTGTATTTAATTGTAGGTACTTGTAGTTAATTTATTTAATGATAGTGTAGTGTTAGGTTTAATTGTAACTTAGGATAGGATTTATTTTACAGGTAATTTTGTAATTATTTTAACTAGGTAGCTATTAAATAGTCAATATCTATTTAATAGCTATTGAACCTAGTTAAAATAAATACAAAGTTGCCTGTACAATAAATATAAATGCTAAAATAGCTGCAATGTAACTATTAGTTATATTGCAGCTATATTAGGGTTTATTTTACAGGTAAGTCTTTAGTTTTATATAGGATTCATTTATTTAGTTAATTTAATGATAGTGTAGTGTTAGGTGTAATTGTAACTTAGGTTATGATTTATTTTACAGGTAAATTTGTAATTATTTTAGCTAGGTAGTTATTAAATAGTTATTAACTATTTAATAGCTATTGTACCTAGTTAAAATAAATACAAAGTTGCCTGTAAAATAAATATAAATCCTAAAATAGCTACAATGTAACTATTAGTTATATTGAAGCTATATTAATAGCTAGTCGGGGGCTTAGATTAGGTGTAATTAGTTTAAAATTATTGTAATATTTTATTATTTTTTGTAATTTAGTGTTTGTTTGTATTTTGGTACTTGTATGATGGATGGAAGACCTCTTCTTGCCCCGCTTGGATGAAGACTTCTGCCGGTCTGGATGTCCTCTTCTGCCCCATCGGATGAAGACTTCGGCCCGGCTGGGTGAACACGACTCAAGGTAGGGAGATCTTCAGGGGGGTAGTGTTAGGTTTATTTAAGGGGGGTTTGGGTTAGAGTAGGGGTATGTGGGTGGTGGGTTGTAATGTGGGGGGGGATTGTGTTTTTTTTTTACAGGCAAAAGAGCTGTTTTCTTTGGGGCATGCCCCGCAAAGGGCCCTGTTCAGGGCTGGTAAGGTAATAGAGCTGTTAACTTTTGTAATTTAGTATAGGGTAGGGCATTTTTTTTATTTTGGGGGGCTTTGTTATTTTATTAGGGGGCTTAGATTAGGTGTAATTAGTTTAAAATTCTTGTAATATTTTTTTATTTTTTGTAATTTAGTGTTTGTTTTTTTTTGTAATTTAGTGGGGGGTTTTTGTACTTTAGTTTATTTAATTGTAGATAATTGTAGGTACTTGTAGTTAATTTATTTAATGACAGTGTAGTGTTAGGTTTAATTGTAACTTAGGTTAGGATTTATTTTACAGGTAATTTTGTAATTATTTTAACTAGGTAGCTATTAATTAGTCAATAACTATTTAATAGCTTTTGTACCTAGTTAAAATAAATACAAAGTTGCCTGTAAAATAAATATAAATGCTAAAATAGCTACAATGTAACTATTAGTTATATTGCAGCTATCTTAGGGTTTATTTTACAGGTAAGTATTTTGTTTTAAATATGATTCATTTATTTAGTTAATTTAATGATAGTGTAGTGTTAGGTGTAATTGTAACTTAGGTTAGGATTTATTTTACAGGTAAATTTGTATTTATTTTAGCTAGGTAGTTATTAAATAGTTATTAACTATTTAATAACTATTGTACCTAGTTAAAATAAATACAAAGTTGCCTGTAAAATAAAAATAAATCCTAAAATAGCTACAATGTAACTATTAGTTATATTGTAGCTATATTAGGGTTTATTTTACAGGTAAGTCTTTAGTTTTAAATAGGATTCATTTATTTAACTATAGTAAACTTATTTCGTTTTATTTAAATTATATTTAAGTTAGGGGGTGTTAGTGTTAGGGTTAGACTTAGGTTTAGGGGTTAATAACCTTATTATAGTAGCGGCGACGTTGGGGGCGGGAGATTAGGGGTTAATAATTGTAGGTAGGTGGCGGCGATGTTAGGGAGGGCAGATTAGGGGTTAATAAAATGTATTATAGTGTTTGCGAGGCGGGAGTGCGGCGGTTTAGGGGTTAATACATTTATTATAGTGGCGCGATTTGCGGTCGGCAGATTAGGGGTTAATACTTGTAGTTAGATTGTGGCGACGTTGGGGGGGGCAGATTAGGGGTTAATAACTATAATGTAGGGGTCGGCGGTGTTAGGGACAGCAGATTAGGGGTTAATAGCTATAATGTAGGCGGCGGCGATATCGGGTCGGCAGATTAGGGGTTAATACTTGTAGTTAGATTGCGGCGACGTTGGGGGGGGCAGATTAGGGGTTAATAACTATAATGTAGGGGTCGGCGGTGTTAGGGACAGCAGATTAGGGGTTAATAGCTATAATGTAGGCAGCGGCGATATTCGGTCGGCAGATTAGGGGTTAATACTTGTAGTTAGATTGCGGCGACGTTGGGGGAGGCAGATTAGGGGTTAATAACTATAATGTAGGGGTCGGCGGTGTTAGGGACAGCAGATTAGGGGTTAATAGTTATAATGTAGGCGGCGGCGATATCGGGTCGGCAGATTAGGGGTTAATACTTGTAGTTAGATTGCGGCGACGTTGGGGGAGGCAGATTAGGGGTTAATAACTATAATGTAGGGGTCGGCGGTGTTAGGGACAGCAGATTAGGGGTTAATAGCTATAATGTAGGTTGCGGCGATATCCGATCGGCAGATTAGGGGTTAAATAATGTTATTATAGGGTTTGCGATGTGGGGGAGCCTCGGTTTAGTGGTTCATAGGTAGTTTATGGGTGTTAGTGACTTAGTGTACTAAATGGGTGTTAGTGTACTAAAAACATACCGAATTTCGGAACGGAATAGAACCGAATTCAGCCGAATCCGAATAAATCCGAAACGAATTTATTCGGATCCGAATAAATCCGAAACGAATTTATTCAAATTTTGCCGAATCCGATTCGATCCGAAACGAAATTCGAAAAGTCCGAATCGATCCGAAACGAAAACGAACCGAATTTTTTAGCCGTGCACATGTCTAATTAGAATGTCAACATAGGGCCGATCACAATCGTTTAGAAAACATATCAAATGATTTAGAATAGGCTTTAACCCCTTAACGACAAAAAACGGTTGTTAATGACCAAGGACGTGCCTGCTATGTCCTTAGGGGTTTCAAACGCTGGAAGTGATTGTGATAGCTTCCATCAGCTTTCAGGGTATTGCAGCGATGCCTCGATATTGAGGCATCGTGCAATACCCTTTGCTAAGCAACAGATGCAGAGATAGCAAGAGAATTAAGCAGAGTAGATAATAGAATTAAATTGGAAAGTTGTTTAAACGATAAAAGAAAAATTGTAGGTTTCATATGCCTTTAATTTAAATGAATCACTATTTGTCTGAAATCATCTTTAGTTTTTCAAACACTGGTAGGTATTACATAGTCACTACATCCTTTCAAAATTCTTGATACAACATAAATCCCTTCCACCATTAACTTACTCTATATACTTGAAGGATATCTTCTGAGGCTGGCCACAAGAATAAATCCGCTCCTGAATATGAAGCGCAGCCAATCGTAAAGCCACGCTGCATTTCATCTCCACAGCAAATCTTTCCTGAAGAACATCACTGCAGCTCTGTAGTAACAGTATACAAGACATACAAAAAATAAAATAAAAACATAAACATTTTTAGATTAATTTATAATTAGGATAAACAGTCCTAATATCTATTCCAGTTCATTAAAGGAATTGTATGAATTGATTCACATAGGGTTTTAACATTCAACACCATTCCAATCCATTCAAAATAGTGGTTTCCCAGTGGCTTCACACTACATTTTCTTCACCAGTACCTTCCAATTGACACAATACGAAAACAATATACTGGAGTATATCAAGCAAGTATTTCAGATGATTTTTTGGCATTTTCTATTTCAACATCCTCAACCTCTTAATAACATAATTTATGCTTACCAGATAAATTCCTTTCCTTCCGGATAGGGAGAGTCCACAGCTTCATTCCTTACTATTGGTAAATACAACACCTGGCCACCAGGAGGAAGCAAAGACACCCCCGCCAAAGGCTTAAATTTCCCTCCCACTTCCTTATTACCCAAGTTATTCTGCTGAGGGAACAAGGAAAAGTAGGAGAAACATTAGGGTATAAATGGGGCCAGAAGAATAAAATAAATAATAGGGGACCAGCCGTAGACAAGAAAAAATGTGCGGGGGCCGTGGACTCCCCCTATCCGGAAGGAAAGGAATTTATCTGGTAAGCATAAATTATGTTTTCCTTCCTAAGATAGGGAGAGTCCACAGCTTCATTCCTTATTGTTGGGAAAACTATACCCAATCTCCAGAGGACACTGAATAAATAACGGGAGGGAACAAAAAGGAAGAGGCGGACCCTATTCTGAGGGCACCACAGCCTGCAAAACTTTTCTCCAGACAGCTGCTTCAGCCGAAGCAAAAACATCAAACTTGTAAAATTTTGAAAAAAAGTATGTAAGGAGGACCAGGTAGCCGCCTTACAAATCTGATCCCTAGAGGCCTCGTTCTTAAAGGTCAAAGAGGAAGCCACTGCTCTAGTGGAATGAGCTGCTATCCTCTCAGGAGGATGATGTCCCGCTGTCTCGTAAGGTAAGGGGATGACACTCCTTAACCAAAAAGATAAGGACGTCGAAGTAGCCTTCTGCCCCTTACGCTTCCCCGAATAGACAACAAACAAAAAGGAAGATTGTCTAAACTCCTTAGTAGCCTGAAGATAGAATTTCAAGGCACGAACCACAGGTAAGCGTTCCTACGATGAAGAAGGATTAGGACACAAGGAAGGAACCACAATCTCCTGGTTAATTTTGTGATCTGACACAACCTTAGGAAGAAAAACTAATTTAGTACGTAAAACTGCCCTATCTGCATGAAAAACTTAAATTATGCTTACCTGATAATTTTCTTTTCTTCAGATTGAAAGAGACCACAGCTGCATTAATTATTTTTGAGAAATAAGAACTAAGAACCTGGCTACCAGGAGGAGGCAAAGACACCCCAGCCAAAGTCTTAAATACTCCTCCCACTTCCCTCATCCCCCAGTCATTCTTTCGAGGAACAAGGAACAGTAGAAGAAATTCCAGAGTGAAAAGGTGCCAGAAGAATAAAAAATAAGAGACGCCCCATAGAAAAAATATGGGTGGGGAGCTGTGGACTCTTTCCATCTGAAGAAAAGAAAATGATCAGGTAAGCATAATTTAAGTTTTTCTTGATAAATGGAAAGAGTCCTCAGCTGCATTCATTACTTTTGGGAAAACAATACCCAAGCTATAAAGGACACTGAATGCAAAAACGGGAGGGTACAATTGGCGGCCCATTCTGAGGGCACCAGGCCTGAAAAACCACAACCCAACCAAACCCCGCTCGTCGGAGCTGGGCAAAAACACTAGAAGGAAAAGACCCCAAGGACACTGCTCGCAGATAGTCCAAAAGCCCGCAACTAGAGACCGCAAGCAGGCTCACTAAGCCAACACTCCTCCAGGAGAACCGTCGCCCAGCAGTCGGTCCCCACACAACCCTTACTAGTACAGTACCAAAATCCCTGAAAGGGAGAGAACAAGGGTAAGCCAAAGGGATACCCAAAAGGTACAGCAAAATCCATAAAGGAAAGACCCCCTTCAAAGAAAGGCCAAGTCTATAGAGACCAGAATGGATCCCGAGAACAAGGGGAGACGACGCCCAACTCACAAGGAGCCAAAGGGCATCATTAAGGAGCAGAAACATCTCCCAAACATCGTGCAACATCACCGAAAAAGACAGCTGAAGACAAAGTCCTCAAAACGTCAGAACTCAGAGACTGAGCAAACAGAAAATTACAAGTAGCAAACTCAGAAATAAAAATCTGAGTCCAGTTACATGCTGCCATCCGTAGGAAGACACAGAGAAAACACTATCCGTAATGAAGAAGCGGCCGAACAAAATAGCAGATTCCCCAACCTTTAAGACAGAGGACACACTCCAGGCAATCCAGGCTGCCAAGCCTACTCACAGATCTCAAAGGGGGAGAGGCACAGAACCTCTGAAAAAAGGTCCACTGTCACCCCAAGACCTGAGGATGAACAACAGATCTCAGATCCTACACCTAGCTGGACCAGCCCAAGCAACAGCATATGAAACAAGGGGGCCAAAAGGAACCCAAATACCGGCCCCCAAAAGGGCCGAAGAATGGACACAGCCACTTCAACCTAAAGACAATCGAGCAGGCGTTAGACTCAAGTAGATCTAGCAAAGCCAACCGACTAAGTCTCAATGCTGATCCAGCAGCTCCCCAGATGGAAAGTAACAATTCAAAGAGCAGACCAATCCCAGAACCAGATAAAAGATCTGTTCCAACCTCCCGAACACAGGAGAGGCCCCAAAAAAGGAACCACACCTCCATAAGGAGGACAATGTGCCCCCTGAAAAGGAGAGCATCGATAAACACCTGCCCATAAGACAGGAAGTCATAGGAAGAACCAAGAGGACACAAGGCCACGTCACTGATGAACACGGAAGAACCCCTTAAACACCATCGTGCTAGCACACATACCAGGCACAAAAGTGACAGCTGAGCAACCACAAACCTTCCGTTTGCTAGGCAGGAAAGCCAACCATCAGGTTACGCTAGTTGGCTGTCCCAAGGGAACCATATCGTCCGGCACAAGACAAGGCCCAAAGAGCCCCAGCTCTCAGTAAATCTGGCCCAGTTGTAAAAAACAGCAGCCAGAACAAGAGCAAAGCCTAAGTACCCCGGAAACTGGAATCCCCAGGTCAGTCCTAGGATCATAAGGTCCGGTAACATCCCACAGCGGGACCCACAAAGATTAAATGCTGAGTAAAACCCCTCTGCAACCGGAAGATCAGGACAAAAAGCCTGGGCCCCACAATGTTTAGATTAAACAAGAGACTACCCCTTGCAAGAGCCCAACACTCCAAAGAGCCAAGGCCATAAAAGGACAGGAGCTAACAGGCAGCCAAGCAACATTAACAAGGCGCTGCTCAATTTATCAACTTCAAAAGAAGGAAGGCTGAGTAGACCTCGCCAGGGATCGAACTAGCAACCCTCGGCTTGCTACAGTACAGAGTAGACACATAGCGTTAGTATGCTGAGCTAGCTGTCCAGCTAGTCACAAGCTCCCTACACAAGGGGAACAGTGAGGACAAGGCACCCAAACAGAGGAACATCAAGCCTCCACATCACCTCGGATTCGAAATCAGAGGAAAGTAAAACATGGGCTTGGATGCCACCTGGATGGCAATACCCGAACCCTATGAGTGGAAAACCACTAGGACCTCTTCTTCCCGAGAAGGAGATGCAGAGCATTCCCAATATCGGGGAAGGACCCCTAACCGGAGCCCAAAAAGACCTCACTGTCTAATGTCCCAAAAAGGGAACAACCAACTCCCAAAGGGAATCCAAGTTTCCCAAAGGTGACCCATCCACAAGGAGAACGGACAATCCAAGAGGTCTCAATGAAGAAGAAAACCACTAAAGGAACAAGTCCAAAAAGGACAATTTCCTTAAGCAACACCGCCCCGACCGATGGAAAAGAGGCGCTAAACCCTCTAATTTTCCCACCACGTGGGAAGGAATACTCTAGGTTCCGAGGGTATCTGAAGCAACAGAGAGTGAAGCAGCAAAATTCACTGACCCAGTCACCAGAGACGGCTATATAGGACTGAAACAAACCTGAGAGCCCTACGGACCCACAAGTCCTCTTAAGAATGCTTAGCTGAAACTGGTAAAACAAATAACAAGAAACATAAATAACGTAAAAAGCACTCGGCACCCCATCTGACCAGCAAGGTATAATAGGCGCCACGTGTCTTAATAAGCCGCGAGACAGAAGATCTGAACCCAAGCAGGACCAGCCTGCAACCAGGATCATAACTACCAAGCTGGCTAAATCCGCCCACAGAAAGGGAGGAAGAAAAACAGACAAACATGAGACTAACGTGTCCCAAACAAACTTCCATAGAAGCAAACAGCGAGTAATGATCCCAAAGATTTTTAAGTTCCCGCAGGAAACATAGCATGAAAAAGAAACTAAAATTCATCCTAACCGGATAAAATAAAATAACAGGCAACCCGAGGGTTAACGCCCAAGAAGAACAGAAAGATCAGCCTAACGGAAAGCCTGTTCTTCTAACAAAACTGGCAAGGATATCGACAACAAGACTTACTTCATCCATCCCATGTATAACGAGGTGAGCCATTCGAAGGAGGAGACTGATGAGCCCCATAACCGAAAAGGATAGGGTCCCCAAACATCTCAAAAACTTGTCTGAGTAAGACACAAAGGCAAGCCCATCTGTTACAAAAGGTACAACACTCAGGAACAGTTACACCTGCAGGGAACTGCACATGCCCTCCAGTGGCCGAGAGACCTGGGGCAATTGGGCACGAGCACAATAGCAAATACTTCAAAAGGCCGTTATGTTCCAAAAGCCACGAGCCTAGTTAACACTACACATAAGCAGATTGAATCACATAACAAACATGATTAAAAAAAACCCTGTTCAATAATCCCCCTCAGGAGATATTAACCCATGATTCCAAGATACTAAAGGACTCCCACTGAGAGCCTGTATTTTTCACGTGAGTTTGCAGGAACAAATGAGTTACAGTACATTCATGAAGAAGTAAAATTAAACAATCTTACCGGAATCTACACCGTGGAACAGGAACACGGCCCTTCAAGTGTGGCGGATAGTAGCCTCGCCTCCATCATGGACTTGAGAGAAGAAAGCAGGCAGTGAAGCAAAGTTCGACAAATGCTGATTGCTTGTGGAGTTGTTAAAATGAGTCGGGATGGTGTCTCAGAAATACTCTTCTTCCTCCGGACTCTAACTTTCATCCAAACCCTCACTGAGAGACTGATAGGATTACTTAAAACTCCCATCCCATGTCGAAGAGTACTACCCTCCATAAGAGACGAAAACAAACTTCTGACACTTCTCTTCCAACCTCCTGGGACGAAAGGCAAAGAATGACTGGGGGATGAGGGAAGTGGGAGGAGTATTTAAGCCTTTGGCTGGGGTGTCTTTGCCTCCTCCTGGTGGCCAGGTTCTTAGTTCTTATTTCCCAAAATTAATGAATGCAGCTGTGGACTTGTTCCATTTATGAAAAAGATAAAGGGGCTCACATTGCAAAGCAGATATCTCAGAAACTCTGCACACAGAGGCACTAGTCTATATAAAGAGAACCTTCCAAGATAACAATTTAATGTCAACGGAATGCAGAGGCTCAAATGGAACCTGTTGCAAAATCCGAAGAACAAGATATAGGCTCAAAGGAGGAGCCCCAGATCTAAACACAGGTCTGATCCTAATCAGAGCCTTAACAAAGGACTGCGCATCTGGAAGCTCAGCCAGTCTCTTGTGCAATAAACCGACAGGGCCAAAATCTGTCCCCTCAGGGAACTAGCAGAAAGGCCCTTCTCCAGCCCATCCTGGAGAAAAGATAAGATCCTGGCAACCTTAACTCTGTGCCAGGAAAAACCACACTCTTCACACCAGAATAAGTAGGTCCTCCACACCTTGTGGTAGATACGCCGAGTAACTGGTTTACGAGCATGAATAAGAGTATCAATGACACTCTCAGAGAAAGCTCTCTTGGCTAAGACTAAGCGTTCAATCTCCACACAGTCAGCCTCAGAGAATCTAGATTTTGATGAACAAATGGACCTTGTATCAGCAGGGCTCTGTGACAAGGTAACTTCCACAGAGGAGATGAGGACATTCCCACTAGATTGCTCCACGATAGAGCAATCAGGATTACTGATACCTGCTCCTGCTTGATGCGGGCCACAACTCGAAGAAGAAGTAATGGAGTAATGGAGGAAAACGATATATGAGTTTGAACCTCCAGGGCACTGCTAGTGCATCTATTAGATCCGCTTGGGGATCCCTCAACCTTGACCCGTACCAGGATAGCTTGGTATTGAGACAGGATGTCATGAGATCTATCTCCGGCGTCCCCCACTTGCTGCGTATCTCTGCAAACACCTCGGGATGGAGAGACCATTCACCTGGATGGAAGGATTGCCTGCTGAGAAAATCCGCCTCCCAGTTGTCCACACTCGGAATGTGGATCGCTGACAGCAAACAGCTGTGGGCCTCCGCCCACTCCAGAATCTGAGATACTTCCTTCATTGCCAAGGAATTTCTTGTTCCCCCTTGATGGTTGATGTAAGCCACATCTGATTGTCTGATTGTCTGATTGGAATCTGATAAACTGAACCCAGAAGTGGCCAAGCCCATAGTTCCAAAATATTGATCGGGAGGGAGGACTCCTGAGTCCACAACTCCTGTTTCTTCCTGGCACACTAAAAAACAGTACCCATTCAGATAGGCTTCTAGACCCAGACAGTTAACAGAAGATAGCTCTCCTCAGGTTCAAGTCTCAGCCGGAATGGAAGAAATTAACATAGACCACACACAGTCACATGGAATGCAAGACAGTACTTCCCATGTTATTATAAGTACTCCTAACGTGACGAAAGGCAAATAATGACTGGGGTAATGAGGAAGAGGGAGGGATATTTAAATCTTTGGCTGAGTTGTCTACTCCTGGTGGCCAGGTGTTGTATTTCCCAACAGTAAGGAAAGAAGCCATGGACTCTCCCTATCTTAGGAAGGAAATAGTATTTTGGCCTTTAATGAAGGCAATAGCTTGACCATTTGATTTCTATTGTTTTTTTACAAAAACATTTAATTTTAAGTGATTGTAATAATTTTAAGGACAAACTCCTTTTGTCATTTAATGTAAAAGCAGTTCACTGTACCCTTAAGTAGTGTCTGCATTTTTTGCACAGAGGGACCCACACTCAAATCTTCTTCACTGTGAGGTCTGGTAAGCAACTGTATGAGGTCTACAGGCATCCACTTTGACCCTTAAGCTGCTTACACTCCCCCTCTGCCACCCGGAGAAGGCTACAAATAGAGCAGCAGCGGCTGCAGTATAAAGACCTAACGGTCACCACTAGCACTCGTTAGGATTCAGGAAAGAGGCAGTGAGCTAAAGGAAGAACCTGCCCGTTACACACTGTATACAAGGATCGAGCTTCACTGGACTAAATGTTAGGTGCAGCTTGTGGCAACAAGTTGCTGCCAGCACAAAACTTCCATGGAGGTTTTAGGGACTTGCAAGCAAGGCATTGGCTTAGCATATCCCTTCCCTGCAGCCCAATTTCAACACTTAAGCTGTTGGCCTGGGGGGCAAATGCCACCCTGCCCCCTGGCCCAGTCTGCCACAGCACTATTACGGTAGTATATAAAAAAAAATATATTGCCAAACTTACAGTTGAGATACTTGTCCTTTCTCCTTCACACAATCAGCCATATGTGCAGCCACCCTCCCAATGTTGCTGCTCCTAATTCAGCTGATGTGAGGCTTTTAGCATGCTAAGGGCTCAGACATTGTAAATGCCCCCTTAGTTGTCAGGTGCACCAGGAGCTGATTGGCTCCCCTGGGTAGGCTCCAAAGAGGCCTCTAATAGAATAGCCTCAAATGGGCACTTATGGGCTGCGCAATGAGCTAGAACCACCATCCACCAGTGGGTGGCGCAGCTCACATGGCCCATAGCCCAAAGGAACAAGCATGTTGTGCAATGGGGAGAGCAGCAGACCTGCTCGTGCCTCTTTATTGTGCAACATGTAGCTGGAAAAAAATACTTTTTTATTTTTAAAAAAAAAGCATAAATGAATAAATTATTTTTTTAATTTATGTGTTCTAAAAAGTGTGTGTCTGGCTTCTCAGTATTCAGTATTAGTTGATTCCTAAATTACAAATAAAAATGTCACCCCTGCCATGTAAATATGTAACCATAGGTGTCAATCTGCAGACCCAAAGGCAAATATTCAGCCCTTCATTGGTTTTAATTTACTTTTATTAACCAGGGTGTATAGATTATATACCTATAAATACAGTGTGTGTGTATATGTGTCTGTGTGTATATAAAACAATATTAATTGTAAGGCCGGTGTAAGACTTGGTGAGTTCCCATACTTTTTTGTAGGACTTGACCCCTGCACTGAAGGTGCAAATAAGGCAAGCTGGATTCTCACAGTCATCCACTTTAGTTATCACTAAAAGCAATTTCAACAATCGTCCAACCAGCTCATATGAGATCGCAGAGCATGGAGGTTAAAGTACCGTCAACCCTCTTCTACATGTGTGTAGGGAGAAAGTCACTGAAAAGCACACACTCCACTAACTCCCATGCTTGAGGCCCCTCCCCTGCAGCAACTGAAGACCTGTGAATTGTAATAGGTCTCTGAAAGGGGAGGGTGTTGCAGATTGTAGCCCACAGGGAGCTATCCTGCCTGGGCCTGGATCTGTTTTAATTCCTATAAGACTTTTCAACCATTTAGTTTATGAACTCTTACACTTACCGGCCACTTTATTAGGTACACCTTGTTAGTACCAAGTTTGACCCCCCTTTGCCTTCAGAACTACCTTAATTCTTCATGGCAAAGATTCAACAAGGTGTTGGAAACAATCCTAAGAGATTTTGTTCCATATTGACATGATAGCATCATGCAGTTCCTGCAGATCTGTCAGCTGCATGTCCATGATGCGAATCTCCCGTTCCACCACATCCCAAAGGTGCTCTATTGGATTGAGATCTAGTGAGTGTGGAGGCCATTGGAGTACAGTGAATACATTGTCATGTTAAAGAAACCAGTTTGAGATGATTTGAGCTTTGTGACATGTTGAATTATCCTGCTGGAAGTAACCATTAGAAGATGGGTACACTGTAGTCATAAAGGGATAGACATGGCCAGCAACAATACTCAGGTAGGCTGTGGCATTTAAACAATGCTCAATTGGTACTAAGGGGCCCAAAGTGTGCCAAGAAAATATACCCCACAACATTACACCACCACCAGCAGCCTGAACCGTTAAAACAAGGCAGAATGGATCCATGCTTTCAAGTTGTTTACGTCAAATTCTAATGCTACCATCTGAATGTTGCAGCTGAAATCAAGACTTATCAGACCACGCAACATTTTTCCAATCATCTATTGTCCAAGTTTGGTGAGCCTGTGCAAACTGTAGTCTCAGTTTCCTGTTCTTAGCTGACCATAGTGGTCTTCTGCTGCTGTAGCCCATCTGCTTCAAGGTTTGACATTTTGTGCATTCAGAGATGGTATTCTGCATACCTTGGTTGTAACGAGTGGTAATAGTGGTATTTATTACTGTTGCCTTTCAATCATCTCAAACCAGTCTGCCCATTCCCCTCTGACCTCTGGCCTCTGACCAAGGCATTTTCGTCTACACAACTGCCGCTCACTGGATATTTTCTCTTTTTTGGACCATTCTCTGTAAACCCTAGAGATGGTTGTGCATGAAAATCCCAGTAGATGAGCAGTTTTTGATATATTTAGACCAGCCCATCTGGCACCAACAACTATGCCACGTTTAAAGTCACTTTAATCCCCATTCTTCCCCATTCTGATGCTTGGTTTGAACTTCAGCAAGTCATCTTAACCACGTCTAGATGCCTAAATGCATTGAGTTTCTGCCATGTGTTACCAAGCAATTGAGCAGGTGTACATAATAAAGTGGCCGGTGAGCGTATATTTCACATTCACTTTGTGTGAATAATACTTCATAGACATTTATTTGTAAACCAGGATGTTTTGTTACTGTTACTTATATGGTGTTAAGTCTATTTGAGATACATGAGGCGCCCCCTATCTATTTCTGTTTTTTTCCATGCAGTTAAGCTGGGAGACTAAAGGTTTTGATAAAAGAATGAACCTTGTACCAGAAGGTCTGGATGCTGGGGTAGATACCACGGAGGAGCACTGGACACCCGAACTAGATCTGCATACCAGGTCCTGCGCAGCTACGCTGGCACTATGAGAATAGCTGAAACTTTCACCTGTTTGATTCAAGCCACCACCCTCGGGAGAGGAACAATTGGAGGAAATATATACACCAACTGATACTGCCAAGGAGATGTCAAGGCATCTATCAACTCCACCTCAGGGTCTCTTGACCTCAAACAGTACAGAGAGAGTTTGTACTTCAGATGAGATGCTATTAAGTCTATCTCTGGCAATCTCCAGCGATTTACAAGAATGTTGAAAATCTCCTGATTGAGAGTCCAGTTACCTGAGTAGAGAGTCTGATGAATCAGATAATCTGCCTTCCAGTTGTCCACCCCGGGATGTGAATCATTGAGATGGTGCAGTAATGCATCTCTGCCCAGATTAAAATATGCAAAACCTCCTGCATCGCCAAAGAGCTGCGGGTACCACCCTAATGGTGTTTATATGCCACAGTCGTGACTCAGTGTGTGACTGAAAGCGGATAAAAGGCACCAACCAGAGTAGGGGCCAAGCCTGAAGAGCTTTGAAGATTGTCCGTGATATGACTAGATATATCAAAATACTATATTTTCATATATCTAGTCATCTTATGGACACTGATTTAGTTGTTGAAATCATCGCACACTCTGAGATATAGACGAGGGTTCCAATTTAGGATCTAGTAACAATAAATGAATGTAACATACGCTCTCTGTTTTTAAATCAATTTTGATATGTGCGATCAAAACTAGTTAAAGATTGTATTAGATTATTCATATTGATGTATTTTTGTATCTTAATGTTTTTGTGATCTATACAAATGTTATATATCACATGATTGATATATTAATTATCTGTATTGTAAGATTAATGTGGATTGCATATTATAAGAGGCATTAGAGATAGATGAAGGGTTAAAAGAAAGGGTTTGTGCAGATTACCAATTTTGATTAGCTATGTTAACCTTTATTAGGTAGATGTGAACTCAGAGCAGATTATGCCTGAGGAAACAGTCAGCAAGGCTGAGAAATGCGTAGCATATCTATTTTTAAGAGCCTGACATGTATATCAGCTCTAAAGATTTTAATATGGTTAAATAAATAGTGTTTTATTCATAAAAACCTTTGGTGTTCACATCTTCATTCCTGTTGGGCTAATTAAGTTTAGCTGGGAGTAGCTGACTCCACACCCTTGATCATTGAGCTGAGACACTGTGAGATCTCAGTCTGCCTCAATCAGCACACTTGGTGCTGCTTCACTTCTGAGTATATTGTATATCACATAGAGGAAGGATTTCCACATTTGAAACTTTATTGCACCAGGAGGCGCCTTCTTTTGTTTTTTCATTGTTTTAGAACATTGATAGGCAAGACTGCCTCCTGAGGCAACCAGACTCCCTGAGCCCTTTGACGAACCAAGACTGCACCCCATCTAGAAAAGGCTAAAATATGTGGTGAGTATCTGCCTTGTTAGATACAGAAAACTCATTCCTTGATATACTATGTCTGAAGATGTCCATCAAGAAAGAGATTGTCTTGTGGACTAAGCATGCATAACTTGAAGAGTATTTAGATGAAACCTTGCAAATGGCATGGTGTCTGACGCCACCACCATAAGGCCCACAACCTTCATACACTGAGCTACAGAAGGAAGAGACAGAGCCTGCAGTTTTTGACAGGCTGTTTGAAGTTTGATTCTGTGTCAGAAGCAGATTCATGGTAACAGAGTCTATTATGACTCCCAAAAAACACGCTCTTATTTGCAGTATTAAAAAACTCTTGGTAACATTGACCTTCCAGCCATGATTGCGAAGAAACCAGAGTAGTTTTTTCATGTAAGCTGTCACTAAAGAAAAATATGGAGTTTGAACCAATATATTGTACAGGTAGGGGGCCACTGATATCTGATTTATGACAGCAGAGCTTCCAAAACCTTGGTAATACAGGGGAGCAGTGGCCAGACCAAATGGTAAGGCCACAAATTGTAAGTGTTTGTCTAGGAAGGCAAACCGAAGAAAGCGATGATGATCCGGATGTATAGGGATATGCAGTTATGCATCCTTCAAATCCATGGTTGACATGAATTGTCCTTGAAGGACAAAAGGAAGAATGGAAAGAAGGAACCTTCATTAAACTGTTCAGAATCTTTAAGTCCATAATGGGTCTCAAAGTTCCCTCCTGTTTTAGAACTATAAAGAGATTGGAGTAAAATCCTTTCCCATGGACCTACACAGGTACTGGGACAATCACTCCCATTTCCTCTAGATCTTTCACACACTATACAAAGACCGCTGTAACGGATACCCCAGCTACCCCAACTGGGTAACTCCAAATGGATCCTGCTTCCTCCTTGCCGACTGCAGCTATGTAGCTGGCAAGTGACTACAGCCTGTAGCCACCCCTGATCCCCAACAGCAGCAGTATTCAGGGTCCCACCCTGTGGCAGACTCCGGCTACCCAGACTACCCTTCCTCTGCCTGGAACAGGCTGCTATGTAGCCCAGGAAAGTGATTTTAGCTGGAGCTCACCCGAATAACTAGACATACTAGCATTCAGGTGAAACAGGAACAGATTTTATTGTAAAACATACACTCTTTTTATACACAAAGCTCATCTTGATAAGATACTGAGCAATCCCACAATTTTCCCGCCATTCCCTCCCCTCTAGACAGACCGGCGCCTCCATAGCAGTCATAATCCCACAGATTCCCAGGACCCGGGGTTGTGGTTTCAGGTGATCCCAGGGAAGTGCTTCCAGGGTGTCATTTGAAAGCTCTCGGTCCCCAGATGCCACAGTAAAAAAAGTGTTGTAATTTGTTACAGTTCGTTGAAGTTATGGGGGTAGGGGTGTCCAAAACCCCCGGTTCCCAAAGGAGCTCCCCTCCGGTAATTCCCGCACCTCTTGTCCTCCCTAGGGACTACCAATCCCCAAAAGAGGGGAGCTCTGGGGCAAAGGGCTGCTGGAGCGACCAGGGGTTAAGGTTAGTGGGTGTCCTGCTGTTCTGCGACCGATTGTTCCAGGAGCCCGTCCAGCCTGAGTGGGGTTAGGCAGGTGTCAGTTGTGAGGTGGCCGACTGGGAGTTCCAGGAGCCCGGACAGCCTAGGAGGGTTTTTCAGGTCACAGACCAGCTCTTTCAAGACAAGTTCCAGTGGGACAAAACAAGCAACAGGAGGCTTCTAGAGATTGTGGTTGCTCTGAGGAGCCCAAAACCTCTGAGAAACAACAGGGGTGAGGTAGTAGGGGGGTAGGGGGTTTAACCCTTGCAGCCTGGTACCCGTGACAACTCCCCCCTTCCAGTTCGGCAGACCCGGCTAGATCCACACGGCTCTACTTGAGTCTGTCCGAGGGGCATTCTATGTCAGACTGCCAGGAAAGTCCATCAGCATTCCCATTTCCCTGGCCTGTTCTGAACGTTAAAGTTGAAGGGCTACAGGGCTAAACTCCACCGTAACAGGCATCCATTGTCTCCCGATACTCGGTTCAGCCACACCAAGGGGTTATGGTCGGTGAGGACAGTGAAAGGCCTTCCATATAGGTATGGTTGCAGCTTCTTGAGGGCCCATACCAGGGCAAGGCATTCCTTTTCCACCGCCGTGTAGCCTACCTCTCTGGGTAACAGTTTCCTACTGATGTAGGCTAGGGGGTGGTCTTGTCCTCCTTTGTCCACCTGGCTTAGGACTGCTCCCAACCCTAATATGGAGGCATCTGTGTGAACACAAAAATGTTTGTTGGGGTTAGGATTTGCCAAAGCGGGGGCAGTGACCAAGGCTGATTTGAGACTTTGGAAGGCAGCTTCGCACTCTGGGGACCACAGGACCTGTCAGGGGAGTTTCTTATGGGTTAGGTCGGTCAGGGGTTGGGCAAGGGTACTATAATTGGGGACAAACATCCGATAACAGCCTGCAGTTCCTAAGAAGGCTAGGACTTGGGTCTTGGTGCGAGGAGAGGGCCAGTTTGCCACTGCCTTGACCTAGGCTGGCTCGGTTGCTGCTTTCCGCAGCCCACTCGTTGGCCCAAATGTTGGACTTCCGAACGCCCTATGGTGCACTTCTCTGGTTTCAGGGTTATGCCAGCGGCTCTAAGGCGATCTAGAATGATGCCTAGGTGGATTAAGTGGTCCTCCCAGGTGTTGCTATAGATGGCAATGGTAGGCACAGGCATAGTCCTGGAGGCCATCTAGGAGGCGGTCAACCATACGCTGGAAGGTAGCTGGGGCATTCTTCATCCCAAACGGCATGACCTTGAACTGGTAGAGGCTGAAGGGGCTGATGAAGGCTGGTTTGGGGACCGTTTTGGGGGCTAAGGCGATTTGCCAATACCCTTTACAAAGGTCAAGGGTAGTCAGGAAGCTCCCGATGCATACTGTCTCTAACAGCTTCAGGTACTCGGTACGCTGACTGTCTCAGGGGAGTCTGTCCCGGGGTTTCCACTCAGTGGAGGGCCACTGTGGTATACCAATGGACATTGGAAAACATTTCTTGGTGGTCCTCTAGTAACTGCCAGACTTGCTGTCTCTGGCCCACCTCTAACCTTTCATCGAGGGTTATGTCTCCGGCCCCCTGGGGAATCTCATTTGGGCTGGGGAGTTCCGGCATGGGAAGGCTTTCAGAGTCCTCCACAGCTGGAGCACAGGTAGTGGCCACATCCTTGGGTCGCTCTTCATATGCCTTGAGCATGTTCCTATGAAATCTCCGCTGGACTCGTTCATTTGAACATATGGCTACAAGGTAGGTGGTGTTATTCAGTTGTTTCACCACCTTGTAGGGTCCCTGCCACGAAGCCTGTAGCTTGTCCGTTTTGACAGGCTTCAAAGCTAGGACCTTCTGCCCTACCACCAGAATTCGGCTACGAGCATTACGGTTGTACCACCCCTTCTGGTTCCCCTGAGCAGCCTGAAGGTTCACCCACACCATGGCAATGAGGTCCTTCAGCTTGTCTCTGAATTTTAGGACATACTCCACAACGGAGGGTCTTCCCTCCTGTTCTGACCCCTCACAGTGGGCTCCCAACAAGTCTAGGGGTCCCCCTGATCTTCCGGCCATACAACTCAAAGGGGGAAAAAAACTGTAGATTCCTGGGGTACCTCTATGTAGACAACAGGAGGTGCGGCAGGTACTTGTACCAGTCTTTGAGAGCGGCTGAGAATGACCAAAGCAACTGCTTCAGGGTCCCGTTGAACCTTTCACAAAGCCCATTGGTCTGCGGGTGATATGGGGCACTGAACAGGGGTTGGATCCCGCACAGTTCCCACAACTTTTGGGTGACCTCGGTGGTGAACTGAGTCCCCCGATCTGAGACTATTTCTTGGGGGAAGCCCATCCTGGTGAATATATGCAGCAGTGCATTAGCCACTGTCTATGATTGGATATT
The DNA here is from genome assembly GCF_027579735.1 of Bombina bombina. Classification (NCBI taxonomy): domain Eukaryota; kingdom Metazoa; phylum Chordata; class Amphibia; order Anura; family Bombinatoridae; genus Bombina; species Bombina bombina. The sequence goes on from NC_069500.1 coordinate 713,366,855, forward strand.
CGTCATGGGGACTGCCTCTGGATACCTAGTGGCATAGTCTACCACCGTGAGTATGTACTTTTTCCTGGAGGGACTGGGGCAAGATAAGGGCCCTACTATGTCTACGGCGACCCTGCTAAAGGGTTCGTCAATAATGGGGAGGGGGTTTAATGGGGCTTTGGTATGGTCCCCGGTCTTCCCTACTTTCTAGCATATCATACAGGTTCTGCAATAGGCCTTAATCTCTTTTGTGATTCTTGGCCAGAAAAAGATTTGGGAAAGGCGGTGGTGGGTTCGGGAGCTGCCCAAATGGCCGGCAAAGGGGATGTCATGCCCCATGCGCAATAGGTTGGACCGATACTTTTTCGGTACTACCAGCTGTCTCTTGGGCACTGGTCCTTTCTTCCTCTGGGAAACACGGTACAGCAAGCCATTCTCCCATTGGAAGAAATCTTCCCCTGGGCCTTGGGGGTCGGCCCCTATGCAGGCTCGGAAGGGGGAAAGGGTTGGGTCGCTCAGAGTTTCTTGGGCAAAGTCAGAGGGGGAGGTCCAGGATAGCGGATGGGGAAGGGGGGCAGGGCCCAGGGTCAGACGTCGGGGAGTCGGGACAAGACGTTGGGGGGTTGGGGTAGGGCGTTGGGGAAGTTCAGGGATGTGGGTGTAAGTTCTTACCTGGGTCCCCAGCTGTGTTGCGTTGGCTTGGCATTGGGCTTGCCTGCGGTTGGTCACTGGCCAGGATTCCGGGGGAGTATCCCCCAAAAAGGTTGAAATGAGGAGGCCGAGGTCATTTTCCAGTAGGACCTCTGTAGGAAGGTCCTTCATCACACCCATATCGACAGCACAGGCCCCGGCACCCACCCGGCTTGGCATTGGGCTTGCCTGCGGGTGGTCACTGGCCAGGAGTCCGGGGGAGTATCCCCCAAAAAGGTTGAAATGAGGAGGCCGAGGTCATTTCCCAGTAGGACCTCTGTGGGAAGGTCCTTCATCACACCCACATCGACAGCACAGGCCCCGGCACCCCAAGCCAGATGGACATGGGCTATGGGCACTCGGACAGTGGTGCCTCCGGCCACCCGAACACCAAGGGTCTGCCCAGTGGGTGTAGACGGGGAGGCCAGATGGGGCTAAACCAGGGTAATGGTGGACCCAGTGTCCCTTAATCCTTGAGCCACCTTCCCATTGACCCAAACAGTCTGGTAGTGGTGCTGACAGTTATCATAGGCCACCAAATTAGCTTCCTGTAGGGTGCCGACCTCCTCTTCAGCCCATTCGGGGTAGTCCACTGGGGCCGGGGCATACATATAGTGGGCCGCAGCTTGGAAGGTCCAGACTGGGGCGGTTACCCAGAAGGTGGGCTGGGGGTGTCTTTGCTGAACTGCTGGATGAGGTTGGTTCTGAGTCAGGGATTCCCGCCTCAAATGTCCAGGCTGCCCACAGGTCAAGCATCCTTGGGAGTCCCTGACTCTTGCTGGGGGGATAAAGACCGGCCGGGCCGAGAGCCTGTTGGGAGTCGCTGGGGGCTTGATGTCAGTGGGAGCCAGGCAGAGGGTTGGCTGTGGGTCAGAGGGAACCAGGAGGTGAGCGTCTGCATACTGGTCTGCCAGAACAGCCATCTGGTCTGCTGTGGTATGCCTTCGATCATTGACCCATTCCTTGACCTCGACTGGAACATGGTTGTAAAAATGCTCCAGGAGGAAAAGCTGTGCCACTTCTGTTCCAGTGGTGGCTTGACAGCCAGCTAGTCAGGAGGCCACTGACCTAGTGAACTGGTGGGTCCACTCTGTGAAAGGCTGCCACTCTTGTTTCTGTAGTGCCCAGAATTTCTGCCAATGAGCCTCCGGCGTGAGTCCATAACGAGCAAGGATAGGTCTTTCACCTTGCCATAGTCTTCTGGAGGGTTTGAATGGAAAGCGGCCAAAGCCCGTCCAGACAGTTTGCCAATCAAGACCGATAGTCGGTCGGCGCGGGCGACCCCCTGCAGTTCACATTGGGTCTCAAAAACCTGAAGATAGCAATCAATATCTTCCTCCTCTTCTTTGTAGGCCCAGAAGGCCCCATGGGGTAACTTGGGTGCTCGGGGAGCTTGCACCTCAGAGGCAGAAGGAACATCTCCCGTAGACTGGTGAAGCTCCACTAACCTGGGTAACCTCTGACATTAACTTTGTGATGACCTCCTGAGGTGGCCGGTTATCACAAAGCTCCAGTCACCACTCCACTTCACATTTTGGATGCAGTTGTCCCAGGGGTAGATGCGGTATTATAGGTGCCGTGCTGGGTGCTGTAGGAGGTTGCTCATGACCCTGGTCATCATCCGACCCACCGGCCGCCTAGTCACCTTTCAGCATTTCTCGGGTGAGGGCTGGTCTGCTCTTGGGGCCCGCAGTCTTTCCTCGGGTCTCCATCCGAACTTGTCTTCAGGTGGCGGTTTGAATGTTCCTTGAACTTGGAAGCATCCCACCGCTGCCAGCCAATGTGACGGATACCCCGGCTACCACGACTGGGTATCTCCGCCAAATGGGTCCTGCTTCCTCCCTGCCAACTGCAGCTATGTAGCTGGCAAGTGACCACAGCCTGTAGCCACCCCTGATGCCCGACAGCACCAGTATTCAGGGTCCCACTCTGTGGCAGACTCCGGCTACCCAGACTAGGTAGCTCTGCCATAGGGTGCTTCCTCTGCCTGGAACAGGCTGCTATGTAGCCCAAGAAAGTGATTTTAGCTGGAGCTCACCCAAATAATAAATAAGATTTTATTGTAAAACATACACTCTTTTTATACACAAAGCTCATCTTGATAAGATACTGGGCAATCCCACAATTTTCCCGCCATTCACGCCCCTCCAGACAAACCGGTGCCTCCATAACAGCCATAATCCCACAGACTCCCAGGACCCAGGAGTGATAATTTCGGGGTGATACCGGAGTAGCGGTGGCACTTCCAGGGTGTCATTTGAAAGCTCTCGGACCCCAGATGCCACAAAAAGGAGATACAGTCTGTTGAAGTTATGGCAGTAGGGGTGTTAAAAAAAAAACAGTTCCCAAAGTAGCTCCCCTCCGGTAATTCCCCCACCTCTTGTCCTCCCTAGGGGCTACCAATCCCCAAAAGAGCGGAGCTCTGGGGCAAAGGGCCACTGGAGCATCCAGGGGTAAAGTTAGCGGGTGTCCTGCTGTTCTGTGGCCGACCTGGCGTTCCAGGAGCCCAGCCAGTTGTGCTGGTTCACATTACTTCTTGTACAGCCTGAGAGGGGTTAGGCGGGTGTCCGTTGTGAGGTTGCCGACTGGAAGTTCCAGGAGCCCGGACAGCCTAGGAGGGTTTCTCAGGTCACAGACCAGCTCTTTCAAGACAAGTTCCAGTGGGACAAAACAAGCAACAGGAGGCTTCTAGAGATTGTGGTTGCTCTGAGGTGCCAAAAACCTCTGAGAAACAACAGGGGTGAGGTAGTAGGGGGGTAGGGGGTTTAACCCTTGCAGCCTGGTACCCGTGACAACTCCCCCCTTCCAGTTCGGCAGACCCGGCTAGATCTACATGGCTCAATTTGAGTCTGTCCGAGGGGCATTCTACGTCAGACTGCCAGGAAAGTCCATCAGCATTCCCATTTCCCCGGCAGGTAGTAGGGGGATAGGGGGTTTAACCCTTGCAGCCTGGTACTCGTGACAGCCGCTCTCTTTTCTAGCCACCTGGAAATGTGAGACAGGATAATCCTTCCTTGAGGAGATTGAGATCTAAAGTCTATCCTGTATCCCTGAGGCACGATATCTATAAGACAAAGATCCTGGACAGATCAAGTCCACACCTCCTTTAAAAGGCTTAATCTGCCCCCTACAGGAGAAGAGTCCAGGTCGGGGCCGCACCTTCATGCTGACTTGTTATCATAAGAGGACTTCTTGGGTTGCTTAGACTTGTTCCAAGTTAAACTATGTTTCTGAGTGGGTTTGGAAAAGACTGACCTCATTTACAGAAGACTTCTGAAACTAGTTCTGTCAAATAGAATGAAAACGGTTGTTTGACTTGCTCTTAGGCCTAGATTATTTGCCCTGGGGCAAAAAGACTCAATTGCCCCAGTCACAGAAGAGATAATAGAATCCAAGCCCTGGCTAAATAAGGTCTTGCTTTTAAAGGCAAGAGATAACAATCTAGATTTGGAAACCATGTCTGCATTCCAAGAGTTGAGCCAAAGAGCCCTTTAACACAGCACAGCTAAGGTTGTGTTTTTGGCATTAATGCGAACAATATGGATGACTGCATTACAAATAAAGAAATTTGCCCTCTGTAAACAATGAATATGGTCTTGAATATCTTCAAAGGAAGATTCCTCAGACACTAGGTAATTTAAAGAATCTCACCAGAATGCTGCAGCTCCTGTCACAGTGGCAATACTGACTGCTGGTTGAAACAACAACCCTCCTTGAAGGAAGGCCTTATGAAGGAAACTCTCTAATGTCATATCTATTGGATCTTTAAAGGAAGTACTATCGTCCAAGGGAATAGAAGTCCTCCTAGATAGAGTAGATATAGCACCAACTACTTTTGGAATCATTACCCACAATTCCAAATTGGCTTCAGGAACAGGAAATAGCTTCCTAAAAGTAGGGGAAGAGGTAAAGGGGACTCCAGGCTTATACGATTCACAAAAACAATTTTAGATACTAATATTGGAACAGGAAAGGTATCAGTGGCCTTAGACTTAGGCTTGAAAATCATCATGTCTAGCTTTTGTACCGGCTTGTCCTTGTTTAGACTCTTGTACCCTCAAAGTTTCTAAGACTTCCTTCAACAAGGAACATAGGTGTTCCATTTTGAACTGAAAAGTAATGTCCTCAGGCTCCTGGTCTAAACCAGAACAGGAATCCTCTGAGGAAACCTCTCCATCTGAGTCAGAGGATGATCCCTCGGAGTCTAGAGCAAGCTAAGCTGGGGTAAAAAAGTATACAAATAAGAGGATCCGGGAATTGAGGTGACAACATCACCCGGAAGCAGCTCCAAGCTGCGGTGAAGGACACATTGGTGTTCTACAGCTTCTCATGCATGGGATCCCCCATGAACGGCTCACCCATTTAGGCACAACACTAAGAAGCATTGAAAATAATTTGGGAGGAGTAACTACATAAAGGACACTGGTAACAGTAATTGACCGGTGGAGTTGGAAGAAGCTTCAACGGCGGTCAAACCTGTAGATACTGTACGTGTGAAAGTGATCCTCTCATTCCGCTAGTGTATTCTTGTTGCCTGTAGATTTGGGTGGAAGGCTGTATTTTATGTGGATGTTGCCGGCTGTTTGTGCACATTTATTTTGAATCTCTCAGTGACTATGCTATATAGCTGATACACTCTATCTTGGATATTATTCACAAAGATGTGTTCTGTGGTGCACCATATTTACTCTAATCGGCTTTAGATTTATGACAATTTTGACTATGGGATCCCTTGTGTATGTATTTTTTTTATATTGTGGTAGTATGTGTGCTTTATCCTAGACTTTTAGACACTCCTTATTTGGAGTATCTGCTATTCTTTTTTTTTTTTGCATTTTTATAATAAAAGTATACAACCTGTAAACAGCACCTTGCTATAATATGGTGCTCACGTAACAGGAGTGAATGCTAACCCCTCAATCTTCAATGTATGCAAGCCACAACACCAATATCTTTCCAATGATATGTATTTAAACATATTGCATAGGTACAAAGACTAAAACACAAGCGACTTTCGGGGTATGTTCCTGATTAAGGGAACATATCCCGAAACGTTGCTTGTGATTTAATCTTTTGTACCTATGCAATATGTTTGAATACATATCATTGGAAAGATATTGGTGGTGTGGATTGCATACATTGAGCTGGGGTAATACCCGTAATGAAGACTCTGATGCAATGTGTTTACTTTTACGCTTGAGCTGAATTGCCGGTGTAATCGCAGCAATAGCCTCAGAAACTCTAAGGCCTAGATTTAGAGTTCGGCGGTAGCCGTCAAAACCAGCGTTAGAGGCTCCTAACGCTGGTTTTGGGCGCCCGCTGGTATTTGGAGTCAGTGATTAAAGGGTCTAACGCTCACTTTTCAGCCGCGACTTTTCCATACCGCAGATCCCCCTACGCCATTTGCGTAGCCTATCTTTTCAATGGGATCTTTCTAACGCCGGTATTTAGAGTCGTTTCTGCAGTGAGCGTTAGAGCTCTAACGACAAGATTCCAGCCGCCTGAAAATAGCAGGAGTTAAGAGCTTTCTGGCTAACGCCGGTTTATAAAGCTCTTAACTACTGTACCCTAAAGTACACTAACACCCATAAACTACCTATGTACCCCTAAACCGAGCTCCCCCCACATCGCCGCCACTCGATTAAAATTTTTAACCCCTAATCTGCCGACCGCCACCTACGTTATACTTATGTACCCCTAATCTGCTGCCCCTAACCCCGCCGACCCCTATATTATATTTATTAACCCCTAACTTGCCCCCCACAACGTCGCCGCAAGCTACTTAAAATAATTAACCCCTAATCTTCCGACCGCAAATCGCCGCCACCTACGTTATCCCTATGTACCCCTAATCTGCTGCCCCTAACATCGCCGACCCCTATGTTATATTTATTAACCCCTAATCTGCCCCCCACAACGTCGCCTCCACCTGCCTACACTTATTAACCCCTAATCTGCCGAGCGGACCTGAGCGCTACTATAATAAATGTATTAACCCCTAATCCGCCTCACTAACCCTATCATAAATAGTATTAACCCCTAATCTGCCCTCCCTAACATCGCCGACACCTACCTTCAATTATTAACCCCTAATCTGCCGACCGGAGCTCACCGCTATTCTAATAAATGTATTAACCCCTAAAGCTAAGTCTAACCCTAACACTAACACCCCCCTAACTTAAATATAATTTACATCTAACGAAATAAATTAACTCTTATTAAATAACTTATTCCTATTTAAAGCTAAATACTTACCTGTAAAATAAACCCTAATATAGCTACAATATAAATTATAATTATATTATAGCTATTTTAGGATTAATATTTATTTTACAGGCAACTTTGTAATTATTTTAACCAGGTACAATAGCTATTAAATAGTTAAGAACTATTTAATAGTTACCTAGTTAAAATAATTACAAATTTACCTGTAAAATAAATCCTAACCTAAGTTATAATTAAACCTAACACTACCCTATCAATAAAATAATTAAATAAACTACCTACAATTACCTACAATTAACCTAACACTACACTATCAATAAATTAATTAAACACAATTGCTACAAATAAATACAATTAAATAAACTAGCTAAAGTACAAAAAATAAAAAAGAACTAAGTTACAGAAAATAAAAAAATATTTACAAACATAAGAAAAATATTACAACAATTTTAAACTAATTACACCTACTCTAAGCCCCCTAATAAAATAACAAAGACCCCCAAAATAAAAAATTCCCTACCCTATTCTAAAATACAAAAATTACAAGCTCTTTTACCTTACCAGCCCTGAACAGGGCCCTTTGCGGGGCATGCCCCAAGAAGTTCAGCTCTTTTGCCTGTAAAAGAAAACATACAATACCCCCCCCCCAACATTACAACCCACCACCCACATACCCCTAATCTAACCCAACCCCCCCTTAAATAAACCTAACACTAATCCCCTGAAGATCTTCCTACCTTGTCTTCACCATACCAGGTTCACCGATCCGTCCTGGCTCCAAGATCTTCATCCAACCCAAGCGGGGGTTGGCGATCCATAATCCGGTGCTGAAGAGGTCCAGAAGAGGCTCCAAAGTCTTCATCCTATCCGGCAAGAAGAGGACATCCGGACCGGAAAACATCTTCTCCAAGCCGCATCTTCTATCTTCTTCCATCCGGTGCGGAGCGGGTCTATCTTGAAGCAGGCGACGCGGATCCATCCTCTTCTTCCGATGTCTCCCGACGAATGACGGTTCCTTTAAGGGACGTCATCCAAGATGGCGTCCCTCGAATTCCGATTGGCTGATAGGATTCTATCAGCCAATCGGAATTAAGGTAGGAATTTTCTGATTGGCTGATGGAATCAGCCAATCAGAATCAAGTTCAATCCGATTGGCTGATCCAATCAGCCAATCAGATTGAGCTCGCATTCTATTGGCTGTTCCGATCAGCCAATAGAATGCGAGCTCAATCTGATTGGCTGATTGGATCAGCCAATAGGATTGAACTTGATTCTGATTGGCTGATTCCATCAGCCAATCAGAAAATTCCTACCTTAATTCCGATTGGCTGATAGAATCCTATCAGCCAATCGGAATTCGAGGGACGCCATCTTGGATGACGTCCCTTAAAGGAACCGTCATTCGTCGGGAGACATCGGAAGAAGAGGATGGATCCGCGTCGCCTGCTTCAAGATGGACCCGCTCCGCACCGGATGGAAGAAGATAGAAGATGCGGCTTGGAGAAGATGTTTGCCGGTCCGGATGTCCTCTTCTTGCCGGATAGGATGAAGACTTTGGAGCCTCTTCTGGACCTCTTCAGCACCGGATTATGGATCGCCAACCCCCGCTTGGGTTGGATGAAGATCTTGGAGCCAGGACGGATCGGTGAACCTGGTATGGTGAAGACAAGGTAGGAAGATCTTCAGGGGATTAGTGTTAGGTTTATTTAAGGGGGGTTTGGGTTAGATTAGGGGTATGTGGGTGGTGGGTTGTAATGTTGGGGGGGGGGTATTGTATGTTTTCTTTTACAGGCAAAAGAGCTGAACTTCTTGGGGCATGCCCCGCAAAGGGCCCTGTTCAGGGCTGGTAAGGTAAAAGAGCTTGTAATTTTTGTATTTTAGAATAGGGTAGGGAATTTTTTATTTTGGGGGTCTTTGTTATTTTATTAGGGGGCTTAGAGTAGGTGTAATTAGTTTAAAATTGTTGTAATATTTTTCTTATGTTTGTAAATATTTTTTTATTTTCTGTAACTTAGTTCTTTTTTATTTTTTGTACTTTAGATAGTTTATTTAATTGTATTTATTTGTAGCAATTGTGTTTAATTAATTTATTGATAGTGTAGTGTTAGGTTAATTGTAGGTAATTGTAGGTATTTTATTTAATTAATTTATTGATAGGGTAGTGTTAGGTTTAATTATAACTTAGGTTAGGATTTATTTTACAGGTAAATTTGTAATTATTTTAACTAGGTAACTATTAAATAGTTCTTAACTATTTAATAGCTATTGTACCTGGTTAAAATAATTACAAAGTTGCCTGTAAAATAAATATTAATCCTAAAATAGCTATAATATAAATGTAATTTATATTGTAGCTATATTATGATTTATTTTACAGGTAAGTATTTAGCTTTAAATAGGAATAAGTTATTTAATAAGAGTTAATTTATTTCGTTAGATGTAAATTATATTTAAGTTAGGGGGGTGTTAGTGTTAGGGTTAGACTTAGCTTTAGGGGTTAATACATTTATTAGAACAGCGGTGAGCTCCGGTCGGCAGATTAGGGGTTAATAATTGAAGGTAGGTGTCGGCGATGTTAGGGAGGGCAGATTAGGGGTTAATACTATTTATTATAGGGTTAGTGAGGCGGATTAGGGGTTAATACATTTATTATAGTAGCGCTCAGGTCCGCTCGGCAGATTAGGGGTTAATAAGTGTAGGTAGGTGTCGGCGACGTTGTGGGGGGCAGATTAGGGGTTAATAAATATAACATAGGGGTCGGCGATGTTAGGGCAGCAGATTAGGGGTACATAGGGATAACGTAGGTGGCGGCGGTTTACGGAGCGGCAGATTAGGGGTTAAAAGTGTAATGCAGGGGTCAGCGATAGCGGGGGCGGCAGATTAGGGGTTAATAAGTGTAAGGTTAGGGGTGTTTAGACTCGGGGTACATGTTAGAGTGTTAGGTGCAGACGTAGGAAGTGTTTCCCCATAGGAAACAATGGGGCTGCGTTAGGAGCTGAACGCTGCTTTTTTGCAGGTGTTAGGTTTTTTTTCAGCTCAAACAGCCCCATTGTTTCCTATGGGAGAATCGTGCACGAGCACGTTTTTGAGGCCGGCCGCGTCCGTAAGCAACTCTGGTATCGAGAGTTGCATTTGCGGTAAAAATGCTCTACGCTCCTTTTTTGGAGCCTAACGCAGCATTTGTTTTAACTCTCGATACCAGAGTTAAATTTATGGTGCGGCCAGAAAAAAACCCGCGGAGCGTTAACAGCCCTTTTACCGCCGAACTCTAAATCTAGGCCTAAGTTTCTGCGAAAGTGGTCCAACTAGGTTCAAATTCCCTTATACCATCCTCAGTAACATATACAGGTACATGTCCCACAGTTGTGGAAGTACTAGGGGCTTAGAATGAGTCTGTAGAACAGAGCATAGGCAGGAGCTGCAAAATTGTTCAAGCAGACAGACTGTGTCCAGTTTACACAAATAGCATTTGCTGACAGGATGATAATTTCCGAAGGACCACTCTCGGATATACTGACATCAGTGGAGGCAGCTCTAGACTGCTCCATACTAATACTTTATTCCAAATTTAGCGAACAAAACAATACAGCATACTAATCAAGCACAGTATCAATCTGGAGAGAATAAGTATGTTAAAATATCCATTTATTGGGACAACATAAAGAGCACAGCAGAACAAGACCTATACAGTTTACGTGTTTCCTGCCTTAACGGCAGAAGGAAGTATTGTAATTGTCACAATAACTGTGTAAAGATAAATATGATCACATGGAGCATAAGGCAACTAAGAGCAGTATTGAGAAAGTGATGAAATTGGTCATGTGACAAGTAAGAACCAATAATAGGAGGTAGATAGAACTATATGGCTTGGTAGTCCAATGGGCTTTGAATGGCATTATAAAACAGGTATTAAGATACCACCATTGTAGCTAATTCATTGGTTACATCATTATGTTAAAAACAATTCTTTAGGAATTACTGTTTTTTATCTAACTTAAAAAAGTCCCATACTCAGGCTAAAACATGTCACTCAACACTTTTTAATTTATTTATTATTTTGTCTTTCTGATTACTCCCAGTATATTTAGCTGATGGGCGGCTGTATTAAGCATGGGGAAATAGCTATCCTATCAATATTGTTCATATTCTTTAGCCTGTATCCCTCAGTTGTTCCAGCATATGGATTATATTATTTATATATATATTATATTTTTAAATAGTGAAACAATATATAGAAATACAGTATATTTTAATAGAGTTAATGTACTCTAAATACAGTTTTCCTTAATTCTTCCTTTTCTGTAGTGTACATTTATTTTCACTGGCCATATTGCTTCTACTTCCATGAAGGTCTAAACTGTGAAAAACAATTAAAAAGCATGTGCAAGTTTCTTATAGTTTTTCATGTGTTTAACTAGATGTTTCTGTTTATCATTTATATTTTGCAAGTAACAACTAATTCAAAAGGCTATATTGAAGTGAATTGGAATTGTTATGAAAATGAAGCCACAAATCACTAGAGCTGCATACTATTGGCTAGATTACGAGTTTTGTCCGTAAGGGTGTGCGGTGCTAATGAGCAGTTTATGCTCACTGCTCACCTACAGACAACACTGGTATTACGTTTTTTTTAAAACCCGGCGTTAGCCGCAGAAAAGTGAGCGAAGAGCAAAATTTAGCTCCACATCTCACCTCAATACCAGCGCTGCTTACGGTAGCGGTGAGCTGGCTAAACGTGCTCATGCACGATTTCCCCAATGGGGCAGAGCCGGTTGAAAAAAACCTAACACCTGCAAAAAAAGCAGCGTTCAGCTCCTAACGCAGCCCCATTGATTCCTATGGGGAAAGAAAATTTACGTTTACACCTAACACCCTAACATGAACCCTGAGTCTAAACACCCCTAATCTTACAATTATTAACCCCTAATCTGCCACCCCGCTATCGCTGACACCTACATTATAGCTATGATCCCCTATTCTGCTGTCCCCAGCATTGCCGCAACATACATTATATTTATTAAACCCTAATCTGCCACCCCCAATGTCGCCGCAACCTAACTACACTTATTAACCCCTAATCAGCCGCCCCCAACGTCGCCGCCACTATAATAAAGTTATTAACCCCTAAACCTAAGTCTAACCCTAACCGTAACCCCCCCTAACTTAAATATAATTGAAATAAATCTAAATCAAATTACTACAATTAACTAAATAATTCCTATTTAAAACTAAATACTTACCTATAATATAAACCCTAAGCTAGATACAATATAACTAATAGTTACATTATAGCTAGCTTAGGGTTTATTTTTATTTTACAGGCAACTTTGTATTTATTTTAACTAGGTACAATAGTTATTAAATAGTTATTAACTATTTAATAGCTACCTAGCTAAAATAAATACAAAAGTGCCTGTAAAATAAAACCTAACCTAAGTTACAATAACACCTAACACTACACTATAATTAAATAAATTCCCTACAATAAATTAAATTAATTACAATAAAATAAAATAAAGTACAAAAAAACAAACACTAAATTACAGAAAATAATAAAATAATTACAAGTTTTTTAAACTAATTACACCTAATCTAATCGCCCTAATAAAATAAAAAAGCCCCCCAAAATAATAAAAAATCCCTACCCTATACTAAATTACAAATAGCCCTTAAAAGGGATTTTTGCGGGGCATTGCCCTAAAGTAATCAGCTCTTTTACCTGTAAAAAAAAATACAATACCCGCCCCAACATTAAAACACACCACCCACACACCCAACCCTACTCTAAAACCCACCCAATCCCCCCTTAATTAAACCTCACCCTACCTTGAGACGTCTTCACCCAACCGGGCAGAAGTGGTCCTCCAGATGGGCAGAAGTCTTCATCCAAGCCGGGAAGACGAGGTCCTCCAGACGGGCAGAAGGCTTCATCCAGATGGCATCTTCTATCTTCATCCATCCAGAGCGGAGCGAGTCCATCTTCAAGACATCCGACGCGGAGCATCCTCTTCTGCCTTCATCCGACGACTAAATGACGGTACCTTTAAGTGACGTCATCCAAGATGGCGTCAATTCAATTCCAATTGGCTGATAGAATTCTATCAGCCAATCGGAATTAAGGTAGAAAAAATCCTATTGGCTGATCCAATCAGCAAATAGGATTGAAGTTCAATCTTATTGGCTGATCCAATCAGCCAATAGGATTGAGCTTGCATTCTATTGGCTGATTGGAACAGCCAATAGAATGCGAGCTCAATCCTATTGGCTGATAGAATTCTATCAGCCAATCAGAATTGAAGGGACGCCATCTTGGATGACGTCACTTAAAGGTACCGTCATTTAGTCGTCGGATAAAGACAGAAGAGGATGCTCCGCGTCGGATGTCTTGAAGATGGACCCGCTCCGCTCCGGATGGATGAAGATAGAAGATGCCGTCTGGATGAAGACTTCTGCCCGTCTGGAGTACCACTTCTGCCCGGTTGGGGGAAGACGTCTCAAGGTAGGGTGATCTTCAAGGGGTTAGTGTTAGGTTTTATTAAGGGGGGATTGAGTGGGTTTTAGAGTAGGGTTGGGTGTGTGGGTGGTGGGTTTAAATGTTGGGGGGGTATTGTACTTTTTTTTACAGGTAAAAGAGCTGATTACTTTGGGGCAACTCCCCCGCAAAAAGACCTTTTAAGGGCTATTTGTAATTTAGTATAGGGTAGGGAGTTTTATTATTTTGGGGGGCTTTTTATTTTATTAGGGGGATTAGATTAGGTGTAATTAGTTTAAAAAACTTGTAATTATTTTATTATTTTCTGTAATTTAGTGTTTGTTTTTTTGTACTTTAGTTTATTTTATTTAATTGTAATTAATTTAATTTAATGTAGGGAATTCATTTAATAATAGTGTAGTGTTAGGTGTAATTGTAACTTAGGTTATGTTTTATTTTACAGGTACTTTTGTATTTATTTTAGTTAGGTAGGTATTAAATAGTTAATAACTATTGAATAACTATTGCACATAGTTAAAATAAATAGAAAGTTGCCTGTAAAATAAAAATAAACCCTAAGCTAGCTACAATGTAACTATTAGTTATATTGTATCTAGCGTAGGGTTTATTTTATAGGTAAGTATTTAGTTTTAAATAGGATTAATTTAGTTAATTATAGTAATTTTATTTAGATTTATTAAAATTATATTTAAGTTATGGGGTGTTAGGGTTAGGGTTAGATTTAGGGGTTAATACATTTAATATAGTGGGGGCGACATTGGGTGTGGCAGATTAGGGGTTAATAAATGTAGGTAGGTGGCGGCGATGTTAGGTACGGCAGATTATGGGTTAATAAAATTTAACTAGTGTTTGCAATGCGGGAGTACGGCGGTTTAGGGGTTAATATATTTATTATAGTGGCAGCGATCTCCGGTTAGGCAAATTAGGGTTTAAAAAATGTATTATAATGTTTGCGAGTTGGGGGGGCCTTGGTTTAGGGGTTAATAGGTAGTTTTTGGGTGTTAGTGTACTTTTTAGCACTTTAGTTAAGAGTTTTATGTTACGGCGTTAGCCCATAAAACTCTTAACTACTGACTTTTAAATGCGGTACCAGTCTTGACAGGAGAGGCTGTACCGCTCACTTTTAGGAAGATTCGTAATACCGGCGTTAGGAAAATCCAATTGAAAATATAGGATACGCAATTGACATAAGTGGATTTGCGGTATTTTAGAGTTGCACCAAAAAAGTGAGCGGTACACCTGTACCTGCAACACTCGTAATACCAGCGGGCGTTAAAAAGCAGCATTGGGACCTCTCAACGCTGCTTTTTAACCCTAACACAAGACTCTAGCCGTATGTTTCTGCAAAGCAAACTCTTATAATTTGGAATGGAGGCCACTGATAGATTAAACTACATATATCTACAAAAAAGCTCAGTTCATGGCTCTTTTTACCACTTGCTGAACTATAAATATATTACCTGTAAATAGAGGTATTCAAAGGCCACGGGATCCTCCTGTAGAAGATCCAAGGGATCCTTGGGTACAAAACAGACTCTGAAGAGGCACCTATAATCATGAGACTCTCTCTTCTGCACCACCTACATGCAGAGAAGGAAATCGTAGACAATTTAGTTTAATTCCACCATCATTATTATTCCACTTCCCATAACCTTTCACAAAGCCTACATGGAGGGGTCTGTATTAAACAATTTGCACTTCCGGGATAGCAAACAAGTTAAAGACCAGCACACAATGGATCATACAACAAGCAAAATAAAAAAATGGGTACTCCCACACCTCAAAAAATGCACCTAAGTGTGCTTAAGTTGATTGAAATAGGGGAAAAACGTAATTATCTAACAATATATATAGATATATAATAGTATATATTAAGAATGTGTATAAAAAATTATTGAGAAGGTTTGAAAAACAACGAGCCCTCGATGTGCAAAAATAAAAGCAATTGCTTTACTCACATAAAGAAAAAAAATGTTTACAAATCACACAATAATAAAAATCATACAATAAAAATGCAAAAGAAGTTACACAATTGATACATAAAGATACAATAAAATATGCAATTGATATACAGGTATACCCCACTCATACAGCGGGTTAGGGACCGGAGCCCCGCTGTAAAGTGAAAACCGCCTTAAAGTGAAACAAGGCAGTTTTAGCTTTCTTTTCACTTGCCATTGTGTTTAAAGACTTGAAAACATGTTTGAACTGACATATATTAGGGGTGAAATAGTGCTATGTTTAGTTTAACAGTAGCACAGCACAGTATTCAATTAGTATTCAATAAATACTGTACCTTTAAAATAGTGACAATTACTGTAGTACAATTTGCCAGACTATAGCACTGAGACACAGATTGCACTGTAATGATGCAGAGTGAACTAAGCATAACAAAATGGTGCCAGTCACTTTTCTCGCAATCTCACAATGATTACAGCACTGTTTCAAAATTCTTGGAGGCTGATCTTCAGCTCCACAAAGTGCTGTATTAGCGAAGCGCTGTAAAGTGAAGCGCTGTAAAGTGAGGTATACCTGTACAGTAAATAAACAATTGTTGCACAGTTGATACAAACTTGATGTTAACAAACAGTCCGTTATCCTTAGTACGAAAGCGTCCAGGTAAGTGGCAAACTTTCAAATCAGGAGGTAGCTTAAATGTCTTTCTTATAGGAACTCCCTGTGGATCGTCAGCCCTATGAGTAGGATAAACAACGGTATATCCGTACTTACATATAGGATTGGATTAGTAGTCACGGTCTCTCCAAAGATCGTCGCTTTTCCCCTACACTGCTTACCACCGCGAGGGTCGTCTGGTTCAGGACGCCAGCCGTTAAAGGTAAAGTAAACATTCAAAATAATGATACATAATCCTGCACATAGTGCAGAATTATATTGCATTATCTTAGCGGCACCTTTATACATCTAAAGCATTTCCTGATTTTTTATCCCAAAGTTGGACTACACTCAAGATTCTACTGAGCGGGTCTTGTTTTTCAAATGCGCTTCGTGCGCGCTCTGTCTAGTCACAGCCCGCCCGATCGCGCCACTGAAGTTAATGTAGCTTGCTCCCGCTACCAGATCAAAGCGGGAGCAAGCTGCATTCACTTCCATGGCGCGATCGGGCGTGACTAGAAAGCGCGCCCACAAAGTGCATTTGAAAAACAAGACCCGCTCAGTAGAACCTTTAGCAGAGTCCAACTTTGGGATAAAAAAATCAGGAAATGCTTTAGATGTATAAAGGTGCCGCTATGATAATGCAATATAATTCTGCACTATGTGCAGAATTATATATCATTATTTTGAATGTTAACTGTCCTTTTAATGAAGAGATTTTTCAAATAGGTGCCGTGAAGCTAATCACACCTGTAGCATAAAACTGACAAAACAGTTTACTAGGACTTCAAAACAGGCTTTGCTTCCCTACGGAAGCCTCAGAGCCTCCAAATTCAATTGTACTGAGTGCAAAAAGCACAAGGAGCAATGCGTTTCAAATTTTTGTGAAATAAATGTGATAACACAATCAAAGATCATGAAAGTACCAATGAAAAAGATAAAACAAGTGAAAATAAAATTATGAGTTCTTGTAAGGATATGCGTATTCTTGCTTGGAATCTTCTGTTTCTTTGTATCTTTAGAAATTCTCAGAAAAAAAGAAGAGAAAATGGAACATAGTGTAATTCTGTAACACTATCCAGAATATATATCAAGCTTGTGGCCAAATGCCTACTCACATGTGTTGGAGCTTATACCTAAGCTCAAGGAAATGCGCACACCCACTTTGCACTGGTGGGCAAACAGTACTCTCACGGCAATATGGTAAAAAAACAATTTATTAAAATGTGATAAAAAGCGTCACAAATGCTTATGGTACACTTATTACAGAGGTTAATAGAGCAGTGAATTCTTATTATTGCTCACAAAAGCAAACTCCACTGAAGGATGCAAGTGGATTCGGGCAGCAGAGACTTGACCACTAAACCGTCCAACCTGACCACAGATGTGAGTTGCTCCTCCTTCCAGTGCACAAGCAAGTGTAGAGACGTGCAGGAGAGTTAGTAGTTCCGACGATCGTTTCGCTATGTAAGCTTTCTCAAGGCGTTTCAAATTTTTACCAATTCTTTCTCAAGCTCAGTTTGATCCCCCACTTGGCCACATTTATATACCGCAGATTTTAAAGGTTTATACCCTTTTTCAAAGTGTTACAAATGGCGTGTACTTAAAAATACCTGAGTGGTATATAACATTTTTACTAAAACATATTAAACAATCTAAAATTTCAGTCTTTTAATATTAACATATGTTAGAAGTAGAATGTTTCTTAGCTGTTTGCACACCGAGGACTCATATTAAAATTTCATAATTAATACCTTCTTATACATAAATCAGACAAAGATTTTAACGTTTACAAAAAATCTTATTCTCAAAAAATTGTTTATTTTCAAAATATATATATATTAAAAAAAAAAATCAAAATTAGTTAATGTTAAGAAGATAAAAAAAGAGGAACAATACAAATTAGATTCTTCAAGCCAGTTTGCTTAGTACTCCATAAAAAAGAAATAGAATACTCTGCAAAAAACCTTCACTCATAGGTCTTAGTTTCTTCAAAAAATATACAAAAAATTATTTTGTTTAAAATTCATGAAAATTAGCACAATTCAATGAAGATTTCCTAAATAGTTATAAAGATATATATATATATATATATATATATATATATATATATATATATGAGAACACTTTTTTTAAAAAACATTTTTTAATTTTCTAAAAAACTTCCCAGATCAAAATCTAAATTTAAAACATTGGGGTTTAATGTTTTTAAATTGAAAATCCACATTGTTTTTAACTTTAAAAGCTCTTTTCTTGGGTCACTATCCCTCCAATTTGGTTTTATCTTATCTATAATAGTGTATTTGAAATGTTTTAAATTCCCATTGTAGCATTTTTTAAAATGCTTAGGGACAGGAAGATCTTGATTTCTAGTTTTATCCATATTCTCTATAGAGTTTACGTGTATATGCTCCCGGATTCTATCCCTTACAGGGCGTTCGGATTCCCCCACATATTGAACCCCACATAAGCGTTCAATCAGATATACTGTATTCACATAAGTGCACCTGAAAGTACCATTAATCTTATATTCTCTGCCTGTAATATTAGAACTGAATGTCGTTCTTTTTTGTGAATGTTAACAAACCTTACAATTCAGACAAGGAAGAAAAAAAACACTGATTTGATTCCCCTTTACGTCCACATCACATATTTTAGAGTTTTTCTTTTTCTTACTCATATCAGTAGGAGCTAGCATATTCCTTAAATTGTTACTTTTCTTGTACACAATTATTTTAATATATATATATATATTTTGTAAATAAACAATTTTTTGAGAATAAGATTTTTTTGTAAACGTTAAAATCTTTGTCTGATTTATGTATAAGAAGGTATTAATTATGAAATTTTAATACGAGTCCTCGATGTGCAAACAACTAAGAAACTTTTACTACTAACATATGTTAATATTAAAAGACTGAAATTTTAGATTGTTTAATATGTTTTAGTAAAAATTGTACAGGGAGTGCAGAATTATTAGGCAAGTTGTATTTTTGAGGATTAATTTTATTATTGAACAACAACCATGTTCTCAATGAACCCAAAAAACTCATTAATATCAAAGCTGAATAGTTTTGGAAGTAGTTTTTAGTTTGTTTTTAGTTATAGCTATTTTAGGGGGATATCTGTGTGTGCAGGTGACTATTACTGTGCATAATTATTAGGCAACTTAACAAAAAACAAATATATACCCATTTCAATTATTTATTTTTACCAGTGAAACCAATATAACATCTCAACATTCACAAATATACATTTCTGACATTCAAAAACAAAACAAAAACAAATCAGTGACCAATATAGCCACCTTTCTTTGCAAGGACACTCAAAAGCCTGCCATCCATGGATTCTGTCAGTGTTTTGATCTGTTCACCATCAACATTGCGTGCAACAGCAACCACAGCCTCCCAGACACTGTTCAGAGAGGTGTACTGTTTTCCCTCCTTGTAAATCTCACATTTGATGATGGACCACAGGTTCTCAATGGGGTTCAGATCAGGTGAACAAGGAGGCCATGTCATTAGATTTTCTTCTTTTATACCCTTTCTTGCCAGCCACGCTGTGGAGTACTTGGACGCGTGTGATGGAGCATTGTCCTGCATGAAAATCATGTTTTTCTTGAAGGATGCAGACTTCTTCCTGTACCACTGCTTGAAGAAGGTGTCTTCCAGAAACTGGCAGTAGGACTGGGAGTTGAGCTTGACTCCATCCTCAACCCGAAAAGGCCCCACAAGCTCATCTTTGATGATACCAGCCCAAACCAGTACTCCCCCTCCACCTTGCTGGCGTCTGAGTCGGACTGGAGCTCTCTGCCCTTTACCAATCCAGCCACGGGCCCATCCATCTGGCCCATCAAGACTCACTCTCATTTCATCAGTCCATAAAACCTTAGAAAAATCAGTCTTGAGATATTTCTTGGCCCAGTCTTGACGTTTCAGCTTGTGTGTCTTGTTCAGTGGTGGTCGTCTTTCAGCCTTTCTTACCTTGGCCATGTCTCTGAGTATTGCACACCTTGTGCTTTTGGGCACTCCAGTGATGTTGCAGCTCTGAAATATGGCCAAACTGGTGGCAAGTGGCATCTTGGCAGCTGCACGCTTGACTTTTCTCAGTTCATTGGCAGTTATTTTGCGCCTTGCTTTTTCCACACGCTTCTTGCGACCCTGTTGATTATTTTGAATGAAACGCTTGATTGTTCGATGATCACGCTTCAGAAGCTTTGCAATTTTAAGAGTGCTGCATCCCTCTGCAAGATATCTCACTATTTTTGACTTTTCTGAGCCTGTCAAGTCCTTCTTTTGACCCATTTTGCCAAAGGAAAGGAAGTTGCCTAATAATTATGCACACCTGATATAGGGTGTTGATGTCATTAGACCACACCCATTCTCATTACAGAGATGCACATCACCTAATATGCTTAATTGGTAGTAGGCTTTCGAGCCTATACAGCTTGGAGTAAGACAACATGCATAAAGAGGATGATGTGGTCAAAATACTCATTTGCCTAATAATTCTGCAGTCCCTGTATATACCACTCAGGTATTTTTAAATATACGCCATTTGTTACACTTTGAAAAAGGGTATATACCTTTAAAATCTGCGGTATATAAATGTGGCCAAGTGGGTGATCAAACTGAGCTTGAGAAAGAATTGGTAACAATTTGAAACGCATTGCTCAGTGTGCTTTTTGCACTCAGTAGGATTGAATTTGGAGGCTCTGAGGCTTCCGTAGGGAAAAAAAGCCTGTTTTGGAGTCCCAGTAAACTGTTTTGTAAATTTTTGTGCTACAGGTGTGATTAGCTTACGGCACCTATTTGAAAAATCTCATTAACGGCTGGCGTCCTGAACCCTATGACCCTGGTGGTGAGCAGTGTAGGGGAAAAGCGCCGCTCTTTGGAGAGACCGTGACTACTAATCCAATCTTATGTGTAAGTACGGATATACCGTTTTTCTTTGTGACAAGCAATCTACCTAAGAAGCTGCCATTGTTTATCCTACTCATAGGGCTGACACTCCACAGGGAGTTCCTAGAAGAAAGATATTCCAGCTACCTCCTGATTTGAACGTTTGTCACTTACCTGGATGCTTTAAGGATAACGGACTGTTTGTTAACATCAAGTTTGTATCAATTGTGCAACAACTGTTTATTTACTGTATATCAATTGCATATTTTATTGTATCTTTATGCATCAATTGTGTATAATTTTTTGCATTTTTATTGTGTGATTTTTATTATTGTGTGATTTGTAAACTTATTTTTCTTTATGTGAATAAAGCAATTGCTTTTATTTTTGCACATCGAGGACTTCTCAATAATTTTGAATAACAAATTCTTAATATATACTATTATATATCTATATATATTGTTAGGGAATTAAGTTTTTCCTCCTTTTTCAATCAATTTAAGCACACTTAGGTGTTGCGCAAAAAAGTATTTTTCTTTGTTTTTTTATGTACAATTTGCACTTCCACAAAATGTCCTCTTAATGTACAATAAACATTTATTTCTTGTATGAAGAGCAATATTTATACAATTATTATGTGATCATAATTTAAATGTGTTGAAAAGAAAAGTTTTAAAGCAGATGATATACGTCTGAATACGTCTGGGGTTTGTTGTTTTCTCTTGTTCAGAGAAGAATTGCCTGGCATTTCAGTGCTGAACTGTCATTGGACAGGGTCAGACTGATATGCTACAGGGATTTTTTTTCTCTGTGAAAGGCATATTGTAATAAAAGAGTATGCACCCTGAGTGGCACTGGCCTTGTGAACA